>NW_027254426.1:0-300545 GCF_044704955.1 Pristiophorus japonicus
GAGGGGGAGAGAGAAGTGTGTGTGGAGGAGGGGGAGAGAGGAATGTGTGTTGTGGATGGCGAGAGAAGAGTGTGTGTGGGGGAGTGGAAGAGGAGTTTGTGTGAGTGGGGGTGGGGGAGAGAGGAGTGTGTGTGGAAGAGGGTTGAGGAGCGTGTGTGGGGGAGGGCGAGAGGAGTGTGTGGATGGAGGTGGAGATGGAGTGTGTGAGGGAGAGGGAGATAGAGGAGTGTGTGTGGGGAGGGACTGAGTGGAATGTGTGTGGGGGAGTGGGATAGAGGAGTGTTTGGGGGAGGGGGAGAGAGGAGTGGGTGTGGGGGTGGGGGAGAGAGGAGTGTGTGTAGGGTAGGGGGTAGAGAGGAGTGTGTGTGGGGGAGGGGGGAGAGAGGAGTGTGTTTGGGGGAGGGGAGAGAGGAGTGTGTGTGGGGGAGGGGGAGAGTGGTGTGTGTTTGGGGGAGGAGGGAGAGGAGTGTGTGTGTGGAGGGGGAGAGAGGAGTGTGTGTGGCGGAGGGGGACAGAGGAGTGTGTGTGGGGGAGGGAGAGAGGAGTGTGTGTGGGGGAGAGGGAGAGAGGAGTGTGTGTGGGGGAGGGGAGTGTTTGTGGAAGAGGGGGGAGAAAGAAGTGTGTGTGGGGGACGGGGTCAGGAGTGTGTGTGGGGAGGGGAGAGAGGAGTGTGTGTGGGGGAGGGGGAGTGAGTGTGTTGGGAGGGGGAGAGAAGAGTGTGTGTGGGGGAGGGGTAGTGTGGGTGTTGGGAGGGGGAGAGAGGAATGTGTGTGGGGGAGTGGGAGAGAGGAGTGTGTGTGGGGGAGGGGAAGAGGAGTGTGTGTGAGTGTGGGAGGGGGAGAGAGGAGTGTGTGGGGGAGTGGGAGAGAGGAGTGGGTGTGGGGGAGGGGGAGAGAGGAGTGTGTGTGGCGTAGTGGGACAGAGGAGTGTGTGTGTGGGAGGGGCGAGAGAGGAGTGTGTTTGGGGGAGGGGAGAGAGGAGTGTGTGTGGGGGAGGGGGAGAGTGGAGTGTGTTTGGGGGAGAGGTGAGAAGAGTGTGTGTGTGGAGGGGGAGAGAGGAGTGTGTGTGGCGGAGGGGGACAGAGAAGTGTGTGTGGGGGAGGGAGAGAGGAATGTGTGTGGGGGAGGGGGAGATAGGAGTGTGTGTGGGGAACGGGGAGAGGAGTGTGTGTGGGGGAGGGGGAGAGAAGCGTGTGTGTGGGGGAGGTGGAGAGAGGAATGTGTGTGGGGGAGGGGGAGTGTGTGTGGAGGAGCGGGGAGAGAGGAGTGTGTGTGGGGGACGGGGTGAAGAGTGTGTGTGGGGAGGGGTGGGAGGAGTGTGTGTGGGGGAATGGGAGTGTGTGTGTGTGTGGGGGAGGGGGAGAGAGGAGTGTGTGTGGGGGAGGAGGAGTGTGTGTGCTGGGAGGGGGAGTGTGTGTGTTGTGATGGGGAGAGAGGGGTGTGTGTGTTCTTGTGTTGTCTCAAGGTACTCCCTTCCCACATTCCTGTGACCAGCAATTATTCGCATGGTTTTTGTGTCTTCCACTGTGAAGAGCGAAGCAAAATATTTGTTTGAGGTCTCAGCCATTTCCACATTTCCCATTTTTAAATCCGCCTGCTCATCTTCTAATGGAGCAACATTTACTTTCGTCACTCTTTCCGTTTTATATATCTGTAAAACTTTAACTGTCTCTTTTTATGTTTTGCGCAAGTTTACTTTCGTAATCTATCTTTCCTTTCTTTATTGTTTTCTTTTTCATTCTTTGCTGTAGTTTAAAATTCTCCCAATCTTCTCGTTTCCCACTAACCTTGGCCACCTTATACGTATTCGTTTTTAATTTGATACTTTCTATTATTTCCTTGGTTATCCACGTCAGGTTATCCCTTCTCTTACCACCCTTCTTTTTCACTGGAATATATTTTTGTTGAGCACTAAGAAAGAGCTCCTTAAAAGTCCTCCACTGTCCCTCAATTGTGCCACAATTTAGACTGTGTTTCCAGTCTTCTTTAGCCAACTCTGCCCTCATTAGTCTGTAGTCCCCTATGTTAAGCATAGTATGCTCGTTTGAGAACTACTTCCTCACCCGAAACTAATCTTTGGAGAGAGACCTGGAAGTTATCGGACACTAATCTTTGGAGAGAGACCCGGGAGTTATCAGACACTAATCTTTGGAGGTGACAGGACAGGTTGAGAAGGCTGTTAAACCGAAAACAGGATCATTAGATTTATAATTTTACGCATAGATTACAAAAGCAAGGACATTTTGTTAAACCTTTATAAAACACTGTTGATTCCTGAAATGGACTATTGTGTCTAATTCTGAGAATCACACTTAATGAAGGATGTCAAGGCCTTGGAGGAGGCGTAGAACAGATTTACTGAAATGGTACCAGAAATGAGACGTTTCAGTTGTATGGACAGATTGCAGAAGCTGGGGTTGTGCTCCTTACAACAGATAAGATTAATCAGATATTTAATAGAGTTGTGAGCGGTTTAAATAGAGTAAAGGAAGAGAAACGTTTCCCCTGGCTGATGAGTTGACAACCAAAAGAGGCTGTTTTAAGATAATTGGAAAAAAACTAGAGGGAAGATGAGGAGAATGTGTTTTATGCAGCGAGTTTTCATCTGAAATGCAAAGCCTTAATATGTGAGTGAAGCAGATTCAATAATGATCCGTAATTGGCACTAAAACCCTAAATGTGCGGTTTTTACCAGTGTAGTTTTAGACCCTTTAAAACATATCCATTAATATTTCTAAAATATGCTTTCCCTTAACTATTTAATGACATGCCATTTTATTTAATGTTAAATGTGTAAGGTATTTTTATTTATGCTAACTGTAGGTATATGTTTTGGGTATTTCCATTCACACTGATGATCACGTGGCCAAAGGGAACCTTGAAAATCTCTCGCGCCCCTCAGAGGCATGGGCCTTTCCCCACACATTCCCCGAGATTCACCTTGATCCCTGGACCCACCGGTAGGGGGGTCTCTCCTCACACATACCCGGAGAGTCTCCTTAACCCCTGGACCCACCGGTATGTGGGTCTCTCCCCACACAAACTCCGAGAATCTACATAACCCCCGAACCAACCATACATGGGCCTCTCCCCACACATACCCAATATTCCCATTCAAACACTCCAAGGTTAGGTACATAGTAAAACTCGCTCAACACTTTCCCATCAGACACTCCCAGGGGGGGCACAGCACGGTTTGGTTCAGAGTAAAGCTCCCTCCACACTGCCCCATCGCACGCTCCCAGGACATATAAAGCACGGTTTAGATAGAAAATAAAGCTCCCTCGACACTGTCCCATCAAACACTCCCAGGGCAGGAACAGCACGGGATTAGATACAGAGTAAAGCTCCCTCTACACTGTCCCATCAAACACTCCCAGGGCAGGAACAGCACGGGATTAGATACAGAGTAAAGCTCCCTCTACACTGTCCCATCAAACACTCCCAGGACAGGTACAGCACAAGTTAGATACAGACTAAAGCTCCCTCTACAGTGCCCCATCAAAACTCCCAGGGCAGGTACAGCACGGGATTAGATACAGAGTAAAGCTCCCTCTAAACTTTCCCATCAAACACTCCCAGGGTGGTACAGCATGGTTTTGATACAGAGTAAAGCTCCCTCTGCACTGTCCCATCAAACACTCTCAGGACAGGTAGAACACGGGTTGGATAGAGAGTAAAGTTCCCTTTAGTTATAATTCTGAGCACGGCCCATTATTCGGACAGCAATTTTCCAGGTTCTGGGGTCGCAGGTCTTACACATCAAACGGAGCCTGAATTAACGTTGCCTTGTGCTGGGAATGTTGTACGGATCTGAAAGTCGGATTGATGTCAGTCCCTTTGTCATTTTGTGAATTTGTGCCTGTGGTGTGGGGGGCAGAAGGGTGTTTAACCCAGAACAAGTTTCACAGCCTAAGAATTGGAGCCTGGCCATTCAGCGGTGATATCAGGAAGCACTTCTTTACACAAAGGGCAGTAGAAATCTGGGAATCTCTCCCCCAAAATACTGTGCACTCCGAGCGTTAATTGAAAATGCTAACACTGTAATGGACAGATATTTGTAGTGTAAGGGTTTTAAGAAACCAAGGCAGCTAGATGGAGTTATGATACAGGCCAGCCATGAACTAATCAAATGGTGGACCAGGCTCGAGGGGCTGAATGGCCTCTTTCTGTTCGACCGGCGCGCTACTGAGAGGTGTACTGAACACCGAATGATACATTAGCAGTCTCCTCTTCGGCAGTGATGGGCTGCACCAACAGAAAATCTCCAAGTAACAAGAGCAGTGATTTCAACGTTTTTCGGTGAGCCCCTCAGAGTTACAATGAGACAGCTGGTGTGCAGAAACTCTTTATTTGGACCTGGAGAGTATTCTGCAGTTAATAACCACACGCACACATACACGGGGGAGTGAGGGGTGGCGGTCAGGGCAATTGGCTTCACCTTGGGCATTATAAAATGGTAGTCCACTCACAAAGAACAACAGTAACTGGAGTCAAATCATCAATGTGTCTCCCATGCAGTTTTTATTTACCAATAAACGGAGGAAGCAATCCGAGTAATTATTTAGCTGGTGAAGATTTGAAGGAATTATTTGCCGTGAAATATAGTCGGGCAACTAAAGTCAGAGCTCCCTGGATGATGAAGCAGACAGAGATTATGATGAAGCAGAAAAAGAACGTTTATGACAGATGTCAGGCTGCAAATACATCTGAGAATCAGACTGTAGATAGAAAGAGCAGCGAAGTGAAACAGAAAATATAGGGGCAATGAGAGGGTATGCAAATAGAATGGTAGTCAACATAAAAGGTAATTTAAAAGTCTTCTATATGCAAACTTTTAGCAAAAGGGTAGTAAGATGAGGGGTGGAGCTGATTCGGGACCAACAAGGAGACCTATGGTATGTTGGCCTTCATAGCAAGGGGATTTGAATATAGGAGCAGGGAGCTCTTACTTCAGATGTGCAGGATCTTGGCGAGGCGTCACCTGGAATATTGTGTCCAGTTTTGGTCTCCTAATCTGAGGAAGGACGTTCTTGATATTGAGGGAATGCAGCGAAGGTTCACCAGACTGATTCCAGGGATGGCTAGACTGACATATGAGGAGAGACTGAATCGACTGGGCCTTTATTCACTTGAATTTAGAAGGAATAGGGGATCTTATAGAAACGTATAAGATTCTGACGGGACTGGACAGGTAAGATGCACGAAGAATGTTCCCGATGTTGGTGAAGTTCAGAACCAGAAGACATAGTCTTAGGATAAGGAGTAGGCCATTGAGGACTGAGATGAGGAGAAACTTCTTTACTCAGAGAGTTCTTAACATGTGGAATTCCCTGCCGCAAAGAGTTGTTGATGCCAGTTCATAGGATATATATGGTTAAAGAGATCAAGGTGTATGGAGAGAAAGCAGGAAAGGGGAATTGGAATGGTGGCTGAATTTAAAGTAGATACACGAGCAGGAGTGGATGGGATGATGACGGATTTGAGAGAGGAAATTGCAGAGATTCTGGCCATATTATTCCAAACCTCCATAGGTACGTGTGTGGTGCAAGAGCACTGAAGAATTGCAAATGTTACACTATTGTTCAAGAAAAGGTGTAACAATAAACCTAGCAACCACATGCCATTCAGTTTAAACTCGGTAGCGGGTAAGCTTTTAGAAACAGTAATCCAGGATAAAATTGAAAGTCACTTGGCCAAGTGTTGATTAATTAAGGAAAGTCACCAGAGATTTATTAATGGTAAATCATGTGCAAGCAATTTGATAGAGATTTTTGATGCGGTAACAGGGAGGGTTGGTGAGGACAATGCGGTTGACATAATGTAGATGTATTTCTAAAAGACGTTCGGCAAAGTGCCACCTAATAGGCTTTCCAGCAAAGTTAAAGCCCATGGAATAAAAGGGGCAGTGATAGCATGGATTGAAAATTGACTTTGCGACAGGAAACAGAGTCGTGGTAAATGGTTGTTTTTTGGGGCTTGAGGAAGTATACAGTGGTGTTCCCCAGAGTTCGTTACTAGGACTACTGCTTTTCTTGATCTTTATTAATGATTTGAACGTGCATATACAGGGCAAATTAGCAAAATTTGCAGATGACAGAAAATGTATAAGTATTGTGAACAGTCTGGAGGAGAGTGATAGACTTCAGGAAGATATAGACAGCCTCGTGAAGTGGGCTGAAATTTAACGCAGTAAAGTGTGAATTGATACAGTTTCGTAGGGAGAATAAGAGGAATTATACAGCTATGTATTCAATCCTAAAGTGAGTGCATGAACAGGAGGATCAGGTATAAAAATCAATTAAAAGTGCTTATGGGATCCTGTGCTTCATAAATATTGGTATAGTGTACACAAGTTTTGAAATTATGCTGAACCTGTTAAAAAAATGGTTTGGCCCCAACTGGAGTATTGTGTCCAAATCTTGGCACCTCTCTTAGGGAAAGATGTGAAATTTGTGAAGGCCTTTGAGAAGATGCAGAATGATTTCAGGGATGAGGGACTTCAGTTAGATGGATAGATTGAAGACGCTGGGGTTGTCCTGCTTGGAGCAGAGAAGATCGAGAGGAGATTTGATAGAGGTGTTCAAATTCATGATGGGTCTGGACAGAGAAGATCGAGAGAAACTTGCAATACAGGCAAAATGCAGAAGGCACAGATTTAAGATGATGGCCAAAAGATCCAAATGTTTTTTTTCATGCAGCGTGTTGTTAAGAAATGGAATGCGCTGTCTGAAAGCGTGGTGGAGTTAGACTGAATCTTATCTTTCCAGAAGGGAGTTGGATAAGTAACTGTGGAAAACAAATCGCAGGGCTATGATGAAGGGACAGGAGAGTGGGACGAGCTGAGATTCGGCACGGGTTCGACAGGCCGAAAGAGCTTGTTTTGTACTGTAAACATACAATGATCCTATGCAGTACCTGCCCTGGGAATGTTTCATGGGGACAATGTAGAGGGAGCTTTACTCTGTATCTAACCCGTGCAGTACCTGCCCTTGGAATGATTGATGGGACAGTGTAGAGGGAGCTTTACTCTGTATCTAACCCGTGCTGCACCTGCCCTGGGAGTGTTTGATGGGACAGTGTAGAGGGAGCTTTACTCTGTATCTAACTCTTGCTGTACCTGCCCTAGGAGTGTTTGATGGGACAGTGTAGATGGAGCTTTCCTCTGTATCTAACTCCGTGCTGTACATGTCCTAGGACTGTTTGATGGGACACTTTTGGGGGAGCTTTACTCTGTATGTAACCTGTGCTGTAGCTGACTTATCCGTTATTGTATTGCACATGTACAGGATCTGACAGTGAGACACACATAGGCTTTAACGTAACAGAGGGGAATGAATAGTTCCATTTTCGGCGATTATTTTATTCCAGTTGTATTTCTTATTTGAATGAAAACTAAAGAGAATTCATTTTCACGAGAGCTCAAGGTGGAATTGTAATCGTGTTGTCCAGATCATTGTCTACGGTATTGATGTAATGAGCAACATCAGCACCATCTCACGAAATCTGACAATGTTTGTGCTATGACCACAAAGATACACAACTAGACTGTGAGTCCACACCTCCCTGTCCACTTGCTGCGTGTTCCAGCAGATTCTGTTTCAATTTCCATCAAAACATCAGGTTTTGTATATTCCTTCTTTCTGTGTTTGATGACACTGAAGTTGCTCAGTTTACATATGCATCCCTCCCATCTGTATACTGATATCTCCCCGAGAGAAGGAAGATTGTGGGACACCAGTTAGTGTACAGACGTATCGACTAGTTAGAGGGACTGAGAGAAAACAGTCAGTGTACAGACATCTCCCCTAGGTAGAGGGACTGAGAGATATCAGTCAGTGTTCAAACATCGCCCTGAGAGAGTAGGGAGAGAGACAAGTTAGTATACAGATATCTCGCTGAGAAAGAGGGGTCTGACCGACACCAGACAGTGTACAGACATCTCCCTGAGCGAATTGGAGAGACACGTAAGTGTACAGATATCTCCCTGAGAAAGAGGGGAATATGAGTCCCAGTCAGTCAGTGTACAGACATCTCCCTGAGCGAGTATGGAGAGACACCAGTCAGTGTACAGATATCTCCCTGAGAAAGAGCGGTCTGTGAGACATCTGCCAAGTTGTCAAATAGCTCCCTGAGCGCGAGGAGCTTAGAGACACCCGTCAGTGCACAGTTATCTCCGTCAGAGAGCGGGAATGAGAGACAATAAAAATATCTTCCTGAGGGAGAGAGCTCTGAGAGACAAAAGTCAGTGTATATATACATCCCTGAGGGTAAGGGGCTGAACGACACCAGAACTTGTACAAATATCCCCATCAGGAAGAGGCATAGAGAGACACCAGTCACTGTACAGATATCTCCATGAGGATGAGGGACAGAGAGACACCCGTCAGTGTACATATTTCAACCTGAGGAAAGTGGAACTGAGATGTACCAGTCAGTGTACAGATACCTCCCTGTGGATGAGGAACAAAGAGACTGCAGTCAGTGTACAGATATCAGCCATACGGCGAGGGACTCAGAGCCACCCGTCAGTGTACAGATATCTCCCTGAGGGAGAGGGGAGTGAGAGACACCAGTCAGTGCACAGATATTTCCGTGTGAGACACAATTCAGTGTGCACATATCTCTCAGGAGGAGGGGTGACTGAGAGAAATTATTCATTGTACAGATATCATTGTGAGGGAATGGCACAGAGAGATATCAGTCAGTGTAGAGACATCTCCCTTCGAGAGGGTGCTACCAGACACCAGTCCCTTTACTGATATCTATCTGTGAGAAAATCACTGAGGAGCATCAGTCTGTGGACAGATACTTCCCCGAGAGAGAGGACTGATAGACACCTGTCTGTTTACAGATATCTCGCTGAAGGAGAGGGACTGGAAGCCAATAGTCAGTGTACAGATTTCTTCCCTATGAGAGGCTCAAAGAGCGAACATTCAGTGTACATATAACTCGCTGATGGAGAGGGGCTGGTAGGCACCATTCATTGTACAGAAAACTCCCTGAGGATGAGAGTCTGAGAGATACCAGTCAGCGTACATATATCTCCTTGTGAGACATCAGTTTGTGTATCCGGAGAGGGGACGCAGCGGCCCCAGTTAGTATACAGATATTTTCCTGTGGGACACCAGTCAGTGCAAAGAGGGTGATGGTGAGGGAGACACCAATCATTGAGCCGACATCTCCCTGAGAGAGAGGACTCAGAGACACAAGTATGTGTCGATACATCTCCGTGAGAGTCAACATAAAGTAAAAAGACATCTCCCTGAGAGAGAGAGATTGAGTGACACCCATTCAGTGTGCAAATATCACGCAGAGGGAGAGGAGGTGAGAGATAACAGAAAGTGAACCGATATCCCCATGAGGGATCGGCACAGAGAGACAGTCAGTGTAAAAATATTTCCCTCATGAAGAGGGACTGAATGACTCCAGTCAGTGTAATGATATTTCCTTCATGGAAAGGGAATGAGAGACACCAGTCAGTTTACTGAATTCTCCCTTAAAGAGAAGCAATGAGAAATACCAGGCAGTGCACATATATCTCCCCATGATACAATAGTCAGCATACAGATATCTCCTCGAGAGAGGGGACTTAGTGACACCTGTCTGAGTATAGATAGCTCCCTGAGCGAGAGGGATTGAGAGACACCAGTCAGTTCAGAGTTATCTCCCTTTGCGAGAGGGACTGAGAGATATCAGTCTGTGTACAGGTATCTCCCGCAGGGAGAGGGACTGAGAGACACCAGTCAGTGTACAGGTATCTCCCACAGGGAGAGGGACTGAGAGACAAAGGTCAGTTTCCTGATTACTCCCCGAGAAACGAACACTAGTTCGTGCAATCATATCACCATTTGAGACAAGAGTCAGTGTATAGATATATCGGTGAGGAAATGGACTGAGCGATATCAGTGAGAGCACAAATATCTCCCCGAGGGAGATGGAGACAGCAATCAATACACAGATATTCCGCTCAGGGAGTGGGACTGAGAGACAAAGGTCAGTTTCACAATTTTGAAATAAAAGTGATGGTATGAGAGACACCAGTCAGCATTCAAGTATCTCCCTGAGAGACAACATAAATTATAAAGACATCTAGCTGAGAGAGAATGGATTTGGACACAGCAGTCAGTGCACAGATATCTACCTGAGGGAGAGCGTACTGAGAGACATCAGTCAGTGTACAGATATACCCCTGAGAGAGAATGGACAACGAGACACCAGTCAGTGCACAGTTATCTCCTAGAGGGAGAGGGACTAAGAGACACCAATCACTGTACAGATATCTACCTGAGGGAGAGGGACTGCGAGACACCAGTCAATGTGCAGATATCTCCCTGAAGGAGAGGGACTGAGAGACACCAGTCAGTGCACAGATATCTCCCTGAGAGGGAGGGCTGTGAGACACCAGTCAGTGTACAGATATCATACTGAGAGGGAGGGACTGAGAAACACCAGTCACAGTACAGATACCTCTCTGAGGGAGAGGGCTGAGAGACACCAGTCTGTATACAGATATGTCCTGAGGGAGAGGGGCGGAGAAACACCAGTCAGTGTGCAGATATGTCCCTGGTGGAGAGGGACTGAGTGTCAACAGTCAGTGTACAGATATCTCTCTAAGCGGGAGGGACTGACAGACAACAGTCAATGTACAGATATCTCCTTGAGGAAGAGGGACTGAGAGAAACCAGTCAGTGTACAGATATCTCCTTGTGGAAGAAGGATTGAGAGACACAAGTCAGTTTACTTAATCTCCCTGAGCGGGAGTGGCTGAGATACACTAGTCAGTGTACAGATATCTCCTTGAGGAAGAGGGACTGAGAGATCCCAGTCAGTGTACATAAATCTCCCTGAGAAGGAGGGACTGAGACACACCAGTCAGCCTACAGATATCGCTCTGAGAGAGAGAACTGGGAGCGAACAGTTTGCAGGGAATTCCCTGAGGCTGAAGGACTGTGGGACAACAATCAGTGTACAGACATCTCCATCAATGAGAGTGACAGAGAGACATCAGTCAGTTTACTGATATCTCCCTTTGAGAGAAGCAATGAGAGACACCAGTCAGTCCACAGATATTTCCCTGAGAGTGGGGACAATGAGACAGGTGTCTACGGACAGATTTCACACTTTGCGAGAGGGTCGTGGAGACACCAGTCAGCGTAAAAATGTCTCCCAGACAGTGTACAGCTGTCAATCTGAGGGAGTGGGACTGCAAGACATGAGCGAATGTACAGATATCTTCCTGAGAGGGAGGGACTGAGACACACCAGTCAGTGCACAGATATCTCCCTGAGAGTCAGAGAGACTGAGATACATCATTCAGAGGATAGATATCTCCCTGAGGGTGAGGGATTGAGAAACACAAGTAAGTGTACATAGATCTCCCTGAGAGGGAGCAACTGGGAGACGCCAGTCAATGTGCAGATGTCGACATGAGGGAGAGGGACTGACAGACACCATTCCGTGTACAGATATCTCGCTGAGCGAGTGGGACAGTGAGACACAAGTCAGTGTACAGATATTTCCCTGAGGGACAGGGACTGAGAGACCAGTCAGTATAGAGATATCTCCCTCAGAAGAAGGACTGAGAGACACCAGTCAGTGTACAGATATGTCACTGAGGGAGAGGGACTGAAGTAGATCAGTGAGTGTACAGCTATCTCCTTGAGGTGGAGGGATTGCAAGACGTGTGAGTGTACAGATATCTTCCTGAGAGGGAGGAACTGAGAGACATCAGTCAGTGTTCAGTTATCTTCCTGAGAAACAGAGAGACTGAGAGACATCAGTCAGAGGACAGAGATATCCCTGAGGGAGAGGAACTGAGAGACATCAGTCTCTGTACAGATATGTCCCTGAGGGAGAGGGGACTGAGAGACACCAGTCTAAATAAAGATATCTCCCTGAGCGAGAGGGGACTGAATGACACCGGTCAATGTACAGACATCTCCGTGAGGGAGAGGGACTCAGAGACACCAGTCAGTGTACAGATACCTCCTTGAGGGAGAGGAACTGCAAGACATGAGTGAGTGTACAGCTATCTCCCTGAGAGAGAGGGACTGAGAGACACTAGTGATTGTGCAGATATCACCCTGAGAGGGAGGGACTGAGAAGCAAGTCAATATACAGATCTCTTCCAGAGGGAGAAGGACTGAGAGACACCAGTCAGTGTACAGATATGTCCTTGAAGGAAATGGACTGAGAGACCAGTCGGCGAACATATATCTCCCTGAGAGACAGAGCGACTGAGAGAATCAGTCAGTGTACAGATATCTCCATGAGGGAGAGGGATTGAGAAACACCAGGCAGTATACAGATATCACCCTGAGGGAAAGTGGACTGAGAGACACCAGTCAGTGAACAGACATCTCCCTGAGAGGGAGCGACTGAGAGACGCCAGTCAGTGCACAGATATCTCCATGAGCGAGAGGGACTGAGAGAAACCAGTCAGTGCACAGATACCACCCTGAGGAAGATACTGAGAGGCACCAGTCAGTGAACATATATCTCCCTGAGAGGCAGGAATGAGAGACACCAGTCCATGTACAGATATCTCATTGATGGAGAGGGACTGAGACATAACCGTCAGTGTACACCTATGTCCGTGAGGGAGAGGAACTGAGAGACACCAGTCAGTGTAGGATACCTCGCTGTGGTAGTGGGACTGAGACACAACATTCAGTTTACAGATATATCCCTGAGGGACAAGGACTGAGACACCAGTCAGTGTACAGATATCTCCCTGCGGAGAGGGACTGAGAGACACCAGACAGTGTACTAATATGTCCCTGAGGGAGAGGGACTGAGCGACACCAGTCAGTGTACAGATATCTCCCTAATGGAGAGGGACTGAGAGACACCATTCAGTGTACAGATATGTCCCTGAGGAACAGGTATTGCGAGACCAGCCAGTGTGATGATCTCTCCCATCGAGGCAGAGAGACTCAGAGATATCAGTAAGTTTATAGATATCTTCCTGAGGGAGAGGGACTGAGAGACACCAGTCTGTGTACATATATCACCCTGATGGAGAGGGACAGAGGGACACCAGTCAATGTTCAAATATCTCCCTGAGCGAGTGGGACTGAGAAGCACCAGTCAGTGTGCAGATATGTCCCTGAGGGAGAGGGACTGAGAGACACAATTCAGTGTACAGATATGTCCCCGCGGGAAATGGACTGATAGACCAGTCAGTGCACAGATATCTCCCCGAGAGACAGAGAGACTGCGAGACACCAATCAGTGTACAGATATCTCCCTGAGGGTGAGGGGTTGAGAGACGGCATTCAGTGGACAGATTTCTCCCTGAGGTATAGGGACTGACAGACAGCAGTCAATGTACAAATATCTCCGTGAGGGAGAGGGACTGCGGGACACCAGTCAGTGTACAGATATCTCCCTGAGGTTGAGGGACTGAGAGACACCAGTCAGCGTCCAGATATCACCATGAGAAGGAGGTACTGAGAGAGACACCAGTCAGCGCCCATATATCACCCTGATGAAGAGGGACTGAGAGACACCATTCAGTGTACAGATATCTCCATGAGAGTGTGGGATTGAGAGACACCAATCAGTGTACAGATATCACCCTCAGAAGCAGGGAATGAGAGACACTGGTCAGTGTACAGACATCTCTCTCAGGGAGAGGGACTGAGAGAAAGCAGTCAGTGCACAGCCATCTCCCTGAGCGAGAGGGACTGAGAGACACGAGTAAGTGTACAGATATTCACCAGAGGGAGAGGGACTGAGAGACACCAGTCAGTGTACAGATATCACCATGAGAGGTAGAGACTTAGGGACAGCAGTCAGTGTACAGATATGTCGCGCGGGGAGAGGGACTGAGAGACCAGTCTGTGTACAGGTCTGTCCCTGAGAGACAGAGAGAATGAGTGATATCAGTCAGAGAACAGATATCTCACTGAGGGAGAGGGACTGAGAGACACCATTCGGAGTATAGATATCTCTCTGTGGGAGAGTGGAACGAGAGACACCAGTCAGTTTACAGATATCGCCCTGAGGGAGAGGGGACTGAATGACACCGGTCGGTGCACAGATATCTCTGTGATGGAGAGGGACTGAGAGACACCAGTCAGTGTACAGATATCTCCCTGAGGGAGAGGGACTGAGAGACAGCAGTCAGTGTACAGCCAACTCCCTGAGAGGGAGGTACTGATAGACACCAGTCAGTGTGCAGATAGCTCCTTAAAGAGAGTGACTGCGAAACACCAATCAGTGTAAAGATATCTACCTGAGGGAGAGGGACTGAGAGGCACCAGTCAGTGTACAGATATCTCCCTGAGGAGAGGGACTGCGAGACTCCAGACAGTGTACTGATATATCCATGAGGGAGAAGGACTGAGCGACACCAGTCAGTGTACAGATATGTCCCTGAGTAACATGCATTGCGAGACCAGCCAGTGTGCAGATTTCTCCCTTCGAGGCAGAGAGACTCAGAGATATCAGTAAGTTTATAGATATCTTCCTGAGGGAGAGGGACTGAGAGACACCAGTCTGTGTACAGATATCAACCAGATGGAGAGGGACAGAGGGACACCAGTCAATGTTCAAATATCTTCCTGAGGGAGTGGGACTGAGAAGCACCAGTCAGTGTGCAGATATGTCCCTGAGGGAAAGGGACTGAGAGACACAATTCAGTGTACAGATATGTCCCCGAGGGAAATGGACTGAGAGACCAGTCAGTGCACAGATATCTCCCTGAGAGACAGTGAGACTGCGAGACACCAATCAGTGTACATATATCTCCCTGAGGGTGAGGGGTTGAGAGACGCCAGTCAGTGGACAGATTTCACCCTGAGGTAGAGGGACTTGCAGACAGCAGTCAGTGTATAGATATCTCGCTGAAGGAGAGGAATTGAGATACACCAGTCAATGTACAAATATCTCCGTGATGGAGAGGGACTGAGAGACACCAGTCAGCGTCCAGATATCACCATGAGAAGGAGGTACTGAGAGAGACACCAGTCAGCGTCCAGATATCTCCCTGAGGAAGATGGACTGAGAGACACCAATCAGTGTATATATATCACCCTCAGAAGCAGGGAATGAGAGACACTAGTCAGTGTACAGACATCTCTCTGTGGGAGAGGGACTGAGAGACAACAGTCAGTGCACAGCCATCTCCCTGAGGGAGAGGGACTGAGAGACACCAGTAAGTGTACAGATATTCACCTGAGGGAGAGGGACTGAGAGACATCAGTCATTGTACAGATATCTCCCTCAGGGAGAGAGACTGAGAGACACCAGTCAGTGTACAGATATGTCCCTGGGAAACAGGCATTGCGAGACCAGCCAGTGTGCAGATATCTCCCTTCGAGTCAGAGAGACTCAGAGATATCAGTAAGTTTATAGATATCTTCCTGAGGGAGAGGGACAGAGGGACACCAGTCAATGTTCAAATATCTCCCTGAGGGAGTGGGACTGAGAAGCACCAGTCAGTGTGCAAATATGACCCTGAGGGAGAGGGACTGAAAGACACAATTCAGTGTACAGATATGTCCCCGAGGGAAATGGACTGAAAGACCAGTCAGTGCACAGATATCTCCCTGAGAAACAGAGAGACTGCGAGACACCAATCAGTATACAGATATCTCCCTGAGGGTGAGGTGTTGAGAGACGCCAGTCAGTGGACAGATTTCTCCCTGAGGTTGAGGGACTGACAGACAGCAGTCAGTGTACTGATATCACCCTGAGTGGGAGGTACTGAGAGACACCCGTCAGTGTATAGATAACCCCCTGAAGGAGAGGAATTGAGAGACACCAGTCAATGTAAAATATCTCCGTGATGGAGAAGGGACTGCGGGACACCAGTCAGTGTACAGATATCTCCCTGAGGGAGAGGGTCTGAGAGACACCAGTCAGCGTCCAGATATCACCATGAGAAGGAGGTACTGTGAGAGACACCATTCAGAGTCCAGATATCACCCTGAGGAAGAGGGACTGGGAGACACCAATCAGTGTAAAGATATCTGCTGAGGGAGAGGGACTGAGAGGCACCAGTCAGTGTACAGATATCTGCCTGAGAGGGAGGGACTGAGGGACACCAGTCAGTGTACAGATATCTCACTGGGTGGAAGGGTACTTAGAGACACCAGTCAGTGTACAGATATTACCCTATGAGACAAAGAGACTGAGATACAGCATTCGGAGTATAGATATCTCCCTGAGGGAGAGTGGACAGAGAGACAGCAGTCAGTGTACAGATATCTGCCTGAGGGAGAGGGACTGAGAGACGCCAGTCAGCGTACATATATCTCCTGAGAGGGAGGGTACTTAGAGACACCAGTCAGTGTACAGATATCACCCTGAGAGTTGGATACTGTGTGTTATCAGTCAGTTTACAGATATGTCCCTGAGAGGGAGTTACGGAGAGGTACCAGTCATTGTACAGATATGACCCTGAGGGAGAGAGACTGAGAGACACCAGTCAGTTTACAGATATCATCCTGAGATGGAGTTACTCAGAGTTACCAGTCAGTGTACAGATATGTACCTGAGTTAGAGGGACTGAGAGACCAGTCAGTGTACAGATATCTCCCTGAGGGTGACGGACTGAGATACACCTGTCGGAGTATAGATATCTACCTGAGGAAGAGTGGACGAAGATTCACAAGTCAGACTATATATATCTCCCTGAGAGTTTGGAGAGTTCTAGACACCAGTCAGTATGCAGATATCTCCAGAGGGAGAGGTGACTGAATGACACAGATCGATGTACAAATATCTCCGTGATGGAGAGAGACAGAGAGACACCAGTCAGTGTACAGATATCTCCCTGAGGGAGAGGGACTGAGAGACACCAGTCAGTGTACATATATGTCCCTGGGGAACAGGTATTGCGAGACCAGCCAGTGTGCAGATATCTCCCTTCGAGGCAGAGAGACTCAGACTTATCAGTAAGTTTATAGATATCTTCCTGAGGGAGAGGGACTGAGAGACACCAGTCTGTGTACATATATCACCCTGATGGAGAGGGACAGAGGGACACCAGTCAAAGTACAAATATCTCCCTGAGGGAGTGGGACTGAGAAGCACCAGTCAGTGTACAGATATGTCCCTGAGGGAGAGGGACTGAGAGACTCAATTCAGTGTACAGATATGTCCCCGAGGGAAATGGACTGAGAGACCAGTCAGTGCACAGATATCTCCCTGAGAAACATAGAGACTGCGAGACACCAATCAGTATACAGATATCTCCTGAGGGTGAGGTGTTGAGAGACGCCAGTTAGTGGACAGATTTCTCCCTGAGGTTGAGGGACTGACAGACAGCAGTCAGTGTACTGATATCACCCTGAGAGGGAGGTACTGAGAGACACCCGTCAGTGTATAGTTATCTCCCTGAAGGAGAGGAATTGAGAGACACCAGTCAATGTCAAATATCTCCGTGATGGAGATGGACTGCGGGACACCAGTCAGTGTACAGATATCTCCCTGAGGGAGAGGGTCTGAGAGACACCAGTCAGCGTCCAGATATCACCATGAGAAGGAGGTACTGTGAGAGACACCATTCAGCGTCCAGATATCTGCCTGAGGAAGAGGGACTGAGAGACACCAATCAGTGTAAAGATATCTGTTGAGGGAGAGGGACTGAGAGGCACCAGTCAGTGTACAGATATCTGCCTGAGAGGGAGGGACTGAGGGACACCAGTCAGTGTACAGATATATCACTGAGTGGAAGGGTACCGAGAGACACCAGTCAGTGTACAGATATTACCCTATGAGACAAAGAGACTGAGATACAGCAGTCGGAGTATAGATATCTCCCTGAGGAGAGTGGACAGAGAGACAGCAGTCAGTGTACAGATATCTGCCTGAGGGAGAGGGACTGAGAGACGCCAGTCAGCGTACAGATATCTCCTGAGAGGGAGGGTACTTAGAGACACCAGTCAGTGTACAGATATCACCCTGAGAGTTGGATACTGTGTGTCATCAGTCAGTGTACAGATATGTCCCTGAGAGGGAGTTACTGAGAGGTACCAGTCATTGTTCAGATATGACCCTGAGGGAGAGAGACTGAGAGACACCAGTCAGTTTACAGATATCATCCTGAGATGGAGTTACTCAGAGTTACCAGTCAGTGTACAGATATGTACCTGAGTTAGAGGGACTGAGAGACCAGTCAGTGTACAGATATCTCCCTGAGGGTGAGGGACTGAGATACACCTGTCGGAGTATAGATATCTACCTGAGGAAGAGTGGACGAAGATTCACCAGTCTGAGTACTTATATCTGCCTGAGAGATTGGGGAGTTCTAGACACCAGTCAGTATGCAGATATCTCCTGAGGGAGAGGTGACTGATTGACACAGATCGATGTACAAATATCTCCCTGAGGGAGAGGGACTGAGAGACACCAGTCAGTGTACAGATATGTCCCTGGGGAACAGGTATTACGAGACTAGCCAGTGTGCAGATATCTCCCTAAGAGGCACAGAGACTCAGAATTATCAGTAAGTTTATCGATATCTTCCTGAGGGAGAGGGACTGAGAGACACCAGTCTGTGTACATATAGCATCCTGATGGAGAGGGACAGAGGGACACCAGTCAAAGTACAAATATCTCTCTGAGGGAGTGGGACTGAGAAGCACCAGTCAGTGTACAGATATGTCCCTGAGGGAGAGGGACTGAGAGACACAATTCAGTGTACAGATATGTTATCGAGGGAAATGGACTGAGAGACCAGTCAGTCCACAGATATCTCCCTGAGAAACAGAGAGACTGCGAGACACCAATCAGTATACAGATATCTCCTTGAGGGTGAGGTTTTGAGAGACGCCAGTCAGTGGACAGATTTCTCCCTGAGGTAGAGGGACTGACAGACAGCAGTCAGTGTACTGATATCACCCTGAGAGGGAGGTACTGAGAGACACCCGTCAGTTTATAGATATCTCCCTGAAGGAGAGGAATTGAGAGACACCAGTCAATGTAAAATATCTCCGTGATGGAGAGGGACTGCGGGACACCAGTCAGTGTACAGATATCTCCCTGAGGGAGAGGGACTGAGAGACACGAGTCACCGTCCAGATATCACCATGAGAAGGAGGGACTGTGAGAGACACCATTCAACGTCCAGATATCTCCCTGAGGATGAGGGACTGAGAGACACCAATCAGTGTAAAGATATCTGCTGAGGGAGAGGGACGGAGAGGCACCAGTCAGTGTACAGATATCTGCCTGAGTGGGAGGGATTGAGCGACACCAGTCAGTGGACAGATATCTCACTGAGTGGAAGGGTACTTAGAGACACCAGTCAGTGTACAGGTACTACCCTATGAGACAAAGAGACTGAGATACAGCAGTCGGAGTATAGATATCTCCCTGAGGGAGAGTGGACAGAGAGACAGCAGTCAGTGTACAGATATCTGCCTGAGGGAGAGGGACTGAGAGACGCCAGTCAGCGTACAGATATCTCCTGATGAGGAAGGGTACTTAGAGACACCAGTCAGTGTACAGATATCAACCTGAAAGTTGGATACTGTGTGTCATCAGTCAGTGTACAGATGTGACCCTGAGGGAGAGAGACTGAGAGACACCAGTCAGTTTACAGATATCATCCTGAGAGGGAGTTACTGAGAGTTACTAGTCAGTGTACAGATATGCCCCTGAGTTAGAGGGACTGAGAGACCAGTTCACAGATATCTCCCTGAGTGGAAGGACTGAGAAGACACCGCTCAGTGTACAGATATTACCCTGTGAGACAGAGAGATTGAGATACAGCATTCGGAATGTAGATATCTATCTGAGGGAGAGTGGACTGAGAGACACCAGTCAGTGTACAGATATGACCCTGAGTATCAGGCATTGCGAGACCAGCCAGTGTGCAGATCTCTCCCTTCGAGGCAGAGAGACTCAGAGATATCAGTAAGTTTATAGATATCTTCCTGAGGGAGAGGGACTGAGATACACCAGTCTGTGTACAGATATCACCCAGATGGAGAGGGACAGAGGGACACCAGTCAATGTACAAATATCTCCCTGAGGGAGTGGGACTGAGAAGTACCAGTCAGTGTAAAGATCTGTCCCTGAGGGAGAGGGACTGAGAGACACAATTCAGTGTACAGATATGTACCCAAGGGAAATGGACTGAGAGACCAGTCAGTGCACAGAAATCTCACTGAGAGACAGAGAGACTGAGAGACACCAATCAGTGTACAGATATCTCCTTGAGGGTGAGGGGTTGAGATACGCCAGTCAGTGGACAGATTTCTCCCTGAGGTAGAGGAACTGACAGACAGCAGTCAGTGTACTGATATCACCCTGAAAGGGAGGTACTGAGAGACAACAGACAGTGTATAGCTATGTCCCTGAAGGAGAGGAATTGAGAGACACCATTCAATGTACAAATATCTACCTGAGGGAGATGGACTGAGAGACACCAGTCAGCGTCCAGATATCACCATGAGAAGGAGGTACTGAGAGAGACACCAGTCAGCGTCCAGATATCTCCCTGAGGAAGAGGGACTGAGAGACACCATTCAGTGTACAGATATCTCCATGAGAGTATGGGATTAAGAGACACCAATCAGTGTACAGATATCAACCTCAGAAGCAGGGAATGAGAGACACTAGTCAGTGTAATGACATCTCTCTGAGGGAGAGCGTCTGAGAGACAGCAGTCAGTGCTCAGCCATCTCCCTGAGGGAGAGGGACTGAGAGACACCAGTCAGTGTACAGATATTCCCCTGAGGGAGAGGGACTGAGACACACCAGTCAGTGTACAGATATCACCCTGAGAGGTAGAGACTTAGGGACAGCAATCAGTGTACAGATATGTCGCTCGGGGAGAGGGTCTGATAGACCAGTCAGTGTACAGGTATGTCCCTGAGATACAGAGAGACTGAGTGATATCAGTCAGAGAACAGATATCTCACTGAGGGAGAGGGACTGAGAGACACCATTCGGAGTATAGATATCTCTCTGTGGGAGAGTGGAAAGAGAGACACCAGTCAGTTTACAGATATCGCCCTGAGGGAGAGGGGACTGAATGACCCCGGTCGGTGCACAGATATCTCCGTGAGGGAGATGGACGGAGACACAGCAGTCAGTGTACAGCTATCTCCCTGAAATTGAGGTACTGATAGCCAACAGTCAGTGTGCAGGTTTCTCCGAGAGAGAGAGTGACTGCGAAACATCAATCATTGTAAAGTTATCTGCCTGAGGGAGAGGGACTGAGAGGCACCAGTCACTGTACAGATATCTCACTGAGTGGAAGGTTACCGAGAGACACCAGTCAGTGTACAGATATTACCCTATGAGACAAAGAGACTGAGATACAGCAGTCGGAGTATAGATATCTCCCTGAGGAGAGTGGACAGAGAGACAGCAGTCAGTGTACAGATATCTGCCTGAGGGAGAGGGACTGAGAGACGCCAGTCAGCGTACAGATATCTCCTGAGAGGGAGGGTACTTAGAGACACCAGTCAGTGTACAGATATCACCCTGAGAGTTGGATACTGCGTGTCATCAGTCAGTGTACAGATATGTCCCTGAGAGGGAGTTACTGAGAGGTACCAGTCATTGTTCAGATATGACCCTGAGGGAGAGAGACTGAGAGACACCAGTCAGTTTACAGATATCATCCTGAGATGGAGTTACTCAGAGTTACCAGTCAGTGTACAGATATGTACCTGAGTTAGAGGGACTGAGAGACCAGTCAGTGTACAGATATCTCCCTGAGGGTGAGGGACTGAGATACACCTGTCGGAGTATAGATATCTACCTGAGGAAGAGTGGACGAAGATTCACCAGTCTGAGTACTTATATCTCCCTGAGAGATTGGGGAGTTCTAGACACCAGTCAGTATGCAGATATCTCCTGAGGGAGAGGTGACTGATTGACACAGATCGATGTACAAATATCTCCCTGAGGGAGAGGGACTGAGAGACACCAGTCAGTGTACAGATATGTCCCTGGGGAACAGGTATTGCGAGACTAGCCAGTGTGCAGATATCTCCCTAAGAGGCACAGAGACTCAGAATTATCAGTAAGTTTATCGATATCTTCCTGAGGGAGAGGGACTGAGAGACACCAGTCTGTGTACATATAGCATCCTGATGGAGAGGGACAGAGGGACACCAGTCAAAGTACAAATATCTCTCTGAGGGAGTGGGACTGAGAAGCACCAGTCAGTGTACAGATATGTCCCTGAGGGAGAGGGACTGAGAGCCACAATTCAGTGTACAGATATGTCCCCGAGGGAAATGGACTGAGAGACCAGTCAGTGCACAGATATCTCCCTGAGAAACAGAGAGACTGCGAGACACCAATCAGTATACAGATATCTCCTTGAGGGTGAGGTGTTGAGAGACGCCAGTCAGTGGACAGATTTCTCCCTGAGGTAGAGGGACTGACAGATAGCAGTCAGTGTACTGATATCACCCTGAGAGGGAGGTACTGAGAGACACCCGTCAGTTTATAGATATCTCCCTGAAGGAGAGGAATTGAGAGACACCAGTCAATGTAAAATATCTCCGTGATGGAGAGGGACTGCGGGACACCAGTCAGTGTACAGATATCCCGCTGAGGGAGAGGGACTGAGAGACACGAGTCACCGTCCAGATATCACCATGAGAAGGAGGTACTGTGAGAGACACCATTCAGCGTCCAGATATCTCCCTGAGGATGAGGGACTGAGAGACACCAATCAGTGTAAAGATATCTGCTGAGGGAGAGGGACGGAGAGGCACCAGTCAGTGTACAGATATCTGCCTGAGTGGGAGGGATTGAGCGACACCAGTCAGTGGACAGATATCTCACTGAGTGGAAGGGTACTTAGAGACACCAGTCAGTGTACAGATACTACCCTATGAGACAAAGAGACTGAGATACAGCAGTCGGAGTATAGATATCTCCCTGAGGGAGAGTGGACAGAGAGACAGCAGTCAGTGTACAGATATCTGCCTGAGGGAGAGGGACTGAGAGACGCCAGTCAGCGTACAGATATCTCCTGAGGAGGAAGGGTACTTAGAGACACCAGTCAGTGTACAGATATCAACCTGAAAGTTGGATACTGTGTGTCATCAGTCAGTGTACAGATGTGACCCTGAGGGAGAGAGACTGAGAGACACCAGTCAGTTTACAGATATCATCCTGAGAGGGAGTTACTGAGAGTTACTAGTCAGTGTACAGATATGCCCCTGAGTTAGAGGGACTGAGAGACCAGTTCACAGATATCTCCCTGAGTGGAAGGACTGAGAAGACACCGCTCAGTGTACAGATATTACCCTGTGAGACAGAGAGATTGAGATACAGCAATCGGAATGTAGATATCTATCTGAGGGAGAGTGGACTGAGAGACACCAGTCAGTGTACAGATATGACCCTGAGGATCAGGCATTGCGAGACCAGCCAGTGTGCAGATCTCTCCCTTCGAGGCAGAGAGACTCAGAGATATCAGTAAGTTTATAGATATCTTCCTGAGGGAGAGGGACTGAGATACACCAGTCTGTGTACAGATATCACCCAGATGGAGAGGGACAGAGGGACACCAGTCAATGTACAAATATCTCCCTGAGGGAGTGGGACTGAGAAGTACCAGTCAGTGTAAAGATCTGTCCCTGAGGGAGAGGGACTGAGAGACACAATTCAGTGTACAGATATGTACCCAAGGGAAATGGACTGAGAGACCAGTCAGTGCACAGAAATCTCACTGAGAGACAGAGAGACTGAGAGACACCAATCAGTGTACAGATATCTCCTTGAGGGTGAGGGGTTGAGATACGCCAGTCAGTGGACAGATTTCTCCCTGAGGTAGAGGAACTGACAGACAGCAGTCAGTGTACTGATATCACCCTGAAAGGGAGGTACTGAGAGACAACAGACAGTGTATAGCTATGTCCCTGAAGGAGAGGAATTGAGAGACACCATTCAATGTACAAATATCTACCTGAGAGAGAGGGACTGAGAGACACCAGTCAGCGTCCAGATATCACCATGAGAAGGAGGTACTGAGAGAGACACCAGTCAGCGTCCAGATATCTCCCTGAGGAAGAGGGACTGAGAGACACCATTCAGTGTACAGATATCTCCATGAGAGTATGGGATTAAGAGACACCAATCAGTGTACAGATATCACCCTCAGAAGCAGGGAATGAGAGACACTAGTCAGTGTAATGACATCTCTCTGAGGGAGAGGGACTGAGAGACAGCAGTCAGTGTTCAGCCATCTCCCTGAGGGAGAGGGACTGAGAGACACCAGTCAGTGTACAGATATTCCCCTGAGGGAGAGGGACTGAGACACACCAGTCAGTGTACAGATATCACCCTGAGAGGTAGAGACTTAGGGACAGCAATCAGTGTACAAATATGTCGCTCGGGGAGAGGGTCTGATAGACCAGTCAGTGTACAGGTATGTCCCTGAGATACAGAGAGACTGAGTGATATCAGTCAGAGAACAGATATCTCACTGAGGGAGAGGGACTGAGAGACACCATTCGGAGTATAGATATCTCTCTGTGGGAGAGTGGAAAGAGAGACACCAGTCAGTTTACAGATATCGCCCTGAGGGAGAGGGGACTGAATGACCCCGGTCGGTGCACAGATATCTCCGTGAGGGAGATGGACGGAGACACAGCAGTCAGTGTACAGCTATCTCCCTGAAATTGAGGTACTGATAGCCAACAGTCAGTGTGCAGGTTTCTCCGAGAGAGAGAGTGACTGCGAAACACCAATCATTGTAAAGTTATCTGCCTGAGGGAGAGGGACTGAGAGGCACCAGTCATTGTACAGATATCTCCCTGAGAGGGAGGAACTGAGGGACACCAGTCACTGTACAGATATCTCAATGAGAGGAAGGGTACTGAGAGACACCAGTCAGTGTACAGATATCGATATCTCCCTGAGTGAGAGGCACTGAGAGACACCAGTCAGTGTACAGATATCACCCTGAGGGAGAGGGACTGAGAGTTCAGACAGTTCACAGATATCTCCCTGAGTGGAAGGACTGAGAGATACCTGTCAGTGTACAGACATCACCGTATGAGACAGAGGGACTGAGATACAGCTGTCGGAGTATAGATATCTCTTTGCGGGAGAGTGGAGTGAGAGACACCAGTCAGTGTACAAATATCTCCCTGAGGGAGAGGGGACTGAATGATGCTGGTCGGTGTACAGATATATCCGTGAGGGATAGGGACAGAGAGACACCAGTCAATGTACAGATAACTCATTGAGGGAGAGGGACTGAGAGAGACCAGTCAGCGTCCAGATAACTCCAGAGGAAGAGAGACTGGGAGACACCATTCAGTGCACATATATCTCCATGAGAGTGATGGATTGAGAGACACCAATCAGTGTACAGATATCACCCTCAGAGGCAGGGAATGAGAGACACTAGTCAGTGTACAGATATCTCCCTGAGGGAGAGGGACTGAGAGAAACCAGTCAGCGAACAGATATCTGCCTGAGGGAGAGGGTCTGAGAGAGGCCAGTGAGTGTACATATATCTCACAGAGGTAGAGGGACTGAGAGACACCAGTCAGTGTACAGATATGCCTCTAAGGGAGATGGACTGAGAGATACTCGTCAGTGTACATATCTATCCAAGAGCGAGATGAACTGAGACACCAGTCAATGTACAGATATGAACATGAGGGAGAGCGACTGAGAGACTCAAGTCAGTTTACTGATATCTCCCTGAGAGGGAGGGACTGAGAGACACCAGTCAGTGAACCGATATCTCCCTGAGGGACAGGCACTGCGAGGCCAGCCAGTGTAGAGATATCTCCCTGAGGGAGAGGTCTGAGAGACACCAAGCGAAGTACAGATATATCCCTGACCGAGAATAGATTGAGAGACACCAGTCAATGTGCAGCTATCTTCCTGAGGGATTTGGGACTTCGAGACAAAAGTCAGTATGCAGATATATCCCTGGGGGAGAGGGACTGAGTGACAGCAGTCAGTGTACAGCAATCTCCCTGAAGGAGAGGGACTGCAAGTCATCAGTGAGTGTACAGATATCTTCCTGAGAGGGAGGGACTGAGAGACACCAGTCAGTGTACAGATATCACCCTGAGAGGGAGGGACTGAGAGATACAAGTCAATGTACAGATATGTCCCTGAAGGTTAGGGACTGAGAGATACCAATCAGTATACAGTTATGTCCCTGAACGAGCGTGACTGAGAGACACCAGTCAATGTACAGACATCTCACTGAAAGAGAGGGACTGAGAGGACCAGTAAGTGTCCAGATATCTCACTGAGGGAGTGGGACTGAGAACCACCATTCAAAGTACAGATATGTCCCTGAGTGAGTGGACTGAGTGACAGTCAGTATACAGATACCTCCCAGAAGGAGAAGGATTGAGAGACACCAATCAGTGTCCAGATATGTCCCTGAGGGAAATGGACTGAGAAACCAATCAGTGTACAGATATCTCTCTGAGAGTGAGGGACTGAGAGATAAAAGTCAGTGTACAGAAATGTCTTTGTGGGAGTGGGACTGAGAGGTACCAGTCAGTGTGCAGATATGTCCCTGATGGAGAGGCACTGAGAGACACCAGTCAGTGTATAGATATCTCCCTGAGAGTCAGAGGGACTGATGTCATCAGTCCAGTGTACAGGTATCTCCGAGGGAGAGGGACTGAGAGACACCAGTCGGAGTACAGATATCTCCCTGAGGGAGAGGGATTGAGAGATAACATACAGTGTACAGATTTTACCCTGAGGGAGAGGGACTGAGAGACACAAGTCAGTGTACAGATATCTCCCTGAGAGGGAGCATATGTGTGATGCCAGTCAGTGTACACATATCTTCCTGAGAGATTAGGGACTTCGAGCCACCAGTCAGTGTACAGATATCTCCCTGAGGGAGAGGGACTGAGAGCCACCAGTCAGTTAACAGATGTCTCCCTGAGGGACAGGGATTGAGAGACACCAGTGAGTGTACAGATATCTTCTTGAAAGGGAGGGACTGAGATACACCAGTCAGTGAACAGATGTCTCCCTGAGAGGGAGGTGATTAGAGACGCCAGTCAGTGTACAGATATCTCCCTGAGGGAGATGGACTGAGAGACACCAGTCAGTGTACATATATCACCCTGAGAGGGAGGTACTGAGAGACACCAGTCAGAGTACAGATATCAACTTGAGAGGAAGGGTCTGAGAGACACCAGTCAGTGTACAGGTATGTCGCTGGGGGAGAGAGAATGAGAGACAACAGTCAGTGAACAGCTATATGCCTGAGGGACAGGCACTGCGAGACCAGCCAGTGTACCGATATCTCCCTGAGAGACAGAAAGACTGAGAGATATCAGTCAGTGTACAGATATCTTCCTGAGGGAGAGGGACTGTTGTAGGCATTAGGCACCTGCTGAATATATCAAAACACTAGGCATTAGGCACCTGCTAATGATATCTAAACCCATATAGGTTTAAAGTGGCCACATATAAAATGGCTTTCCAAGCATGATGGGAACTCAGTTAGTCAAGCAATGAACTATTGACTGAGGCTGACCAAGCAATGACCTAGTGAGGCCCACTACCGGGAATGCCTTGGAGCATCCGTTTGAGACAATATAACTATAACGAACCATTAAAGTACCTGGTGTGGCATTTCTTTAATCAAGGACAATGCAAAGCAAAGACCCGAGATACAGAGATAAGGTTCGGCCTACCTCACATAAAGAGGTCATTAATCAGCCCGAACTGACAAAAACCGAACATATAGCCCCTGAGATATCAGGGGAATTCTATTGGGTTGAAGAAATCGTTCTGTAATCTATAATCGTTATAATTGGATTGTGGCCAGCCGAAGTGGGCTGAGTCACTGTAATGAATTATTGAAAAATATATAAATATCGATGAATTTCTTTGTTCGTTGGAGAGTGGAGTGCCTGGAGTTGGACCAGAGACTCTCTCCCCGCCGGAGTAATGAAAGCCGATTTGGCGTTGGAACCGACCCAGAGTGTCGAGTGATTCTTGCAGGAAAACATTCGCGCTAACAGGGACTGAGAGACCAGTCAGTATGCAGATATCTGAAAGAGGCAGAAGGACTGAGTGACACCAGTCAGTGTACAGATATGTCCCTGAGGGAAAGGGACTGAGAGACACCAGTCAGTGTACAGATATCTCGCTGAGAGATTGGGGCCTTCGGGACACCAGTCAGTATAGTGATATCTCCCTGAGAGGGAGGGTACTTAGAGACACCAGTCAGTGTACAGATAGCTCCCTGAGGGAGAGAGACTGAGAGACACCAGTCAGTTTACAGATATAACCGTAGAGGGAGTTACTGAGAGGCATCAGTCTGTGCACAGATATGTCCCTGAGGGAGAGGGACTGAGAGACCAGTCAGTGTACAGATATCTCCCTGAGAGGCAGGGAATGAGAGACACCAGTCCGAGTACAGATATCTCATTGATGGAGAGGGACTGTGAGATACCCGTCAGTGTATATATATGTCCGTGAGAGAAAGGAGCTTAGAGATACCAGTCAGTGTACAGATATGTACATGAGGGAGAGGGACTGAGAGACACCAGACAGTGTACAGATATCTCCCTGAGAGATTGGGGACTTCGAGACATCAGTTAGTATAGAGACATCCCCCTGAGAGGGAGGGTACTTAAAGACACCAGTCAGTGTACAGATATCTCCCTGAGGGAGAGAGATTGAGAGACAGCAGTCAGTGTACAGATATAACCCTGACAGGGAGTTACTGAGAAGCACCAGTCTGTGCACAGGTGTGTCCCTGAAGAAGAGGGACTGATGGACCAGTCAGTGCACAGATATCACCCTGCGAGACTGAGAGACTGAGATACATCAGTTTGAGTACAGATATCTCCATGAGGGATAGTGGACTGAGAGATACCATTCAGTGTACAGATATCTCCCTGAGAGATTGGAGATTTCGAGACACCAGTCAGTATAGAGATACCTCCCTGAGGGAGTGGGGACTGAATGACACCGGTCAGTGTAAATATATCTCCGTGAGGGAGAGGGACAGAGAGACACCAGTCAGTGTACAGATAACTCCCTGAGTGAGAGTGACAGAGACACCAGTAAGTGTACAGATATCTCCCTGAGTGAGAGTGACTGAGAGACAGCAGTCGGTGTACAGCTATAAATCTGAGGGAGAGGGACTACAAGACATGAGCGAATGTACAGATATCTTCCTGAGAGGGAGGGACTGAGACACACCAGTCAGCGTACAGATATCAATCTGTGAGGGAGCCACTGAGAGATCCAAGTCAGTGTACAGATATGTTCCTGAAAGGGACGGACTGAAATACACCACTCAGTGTAGAGATATCACCATGAGAGGGAGATACTGGGAGACACCAGTTAGTGTACAGATATCTCCCTGAGCGAGAGGGAATGAGAGACGCCAGTCAGTGTACATATATCTCCCTGAGAGTCAGAGAGAGACTGAGAGACATCATTCAGAGCACAGATATCTCCGTGAGGGAGAGGGACTGAAAGACACCAGTCAGTGTACAGAGATCTCCCTGAGAGGGAGCAACTGGGAGACGGAGTCAGTGTGCAAATGCCTGCATGAGTGACAGGGACTGACAGACACCAGTCCGTGTACAGATATCTAGCTGAGGGAGTGGGACTGAGAGACACCAGTCAGTGTACAGATATGTCCCTGAGGGACAGGGACTGAGAGACCAGTCAGTGTACAGGTATCTCCCTCAGGAGAATGACTGATAGACACCATTCAGTGTACAGATATGTCCCTGAGGGAGAGGGACTGAGAGACACCAGTCAGTGTACAGATATCACCAGAAGAGGGAGTTAGTGAGATGCACCAGTCAGTGTACAGATATGTCACTGAGGGAGAGGGACTGAACGACACAGCCGGTGTACAGCTGTCTCCTTGAGGTAGATGGATTGCAAGACATGTGTGAGTATACCGATATCTTCCTGAGAGGGAGGGACTGAGATACACCAGTCAGTGTTCAGATATCTCGCTGAGAAACAGAGAGACTGAGAAACAACAGTCAGAGGTCAGATATATCCCTGAGGGAGCGGGACTGAGAGACACCAGTCTGTGTACAGATATGTCCCTGAGGGAGAGTGACTGAGAGGCACCAGTTGGAGAACCGATATCTCCCTGAGGGAGAGTGGACTGAGATACACCAGTCAAAATACAGATATCTCCCTGATAGATTGGGGATTCGAGACACCAGGCAGCATATAGATATCTCCCTGAGGGAGATGGGAATGAATGACACCGGTCAGTGTACAGATATCTCCGTGAGGGAGAGGGACTGAGAGACACCAGTCAGTGTACAGGGATGAACCGAAGAGGGAGTTACTGAAATGCATCAGTCAGTGTACAGCTATCTCCTTGAGGGAGAGGAACTGCAAGACATGAGTGAGTGTACAGATATCTTCGTGAGAGAAAGGGACTGAGAGACACTAGGCAGTGTACAGATATCACCCTGAGTGGAAGGAACTGAGAGGCCAGTCAATATACAGATCTCTCCCAGAGGGAGAAGGACTGAGATACACCAGTCAGTGTACAGATATGTCCCTGAGGGAAATGGACTGAGAGAACAGTCAGAGCACATATATCTCCCTGAGAGACAGAGAGCCTGAGAGACATCAGTTAGTGTACAGATATCTCCATTAGGGAGAAGGATTTAGAAACACCAGATAATGCACAGATATCACCCCGAGGGAGAGTGGACTGAGAGACACCAGTCAGTGAACAGACATTTCCCTGAGAGGGAGGGACTGAGAGACGCCAGTCAGTGCACAGATATCTCCATGAGGGAGAGGGACTGAGAGAAACCAGTCAGTGTACAGATACCACCCTGAGGAAGATACTGAGAGACACCAGTCTGTGAACATATATCTCCCTGAGAGGAAGGAATGAGAGACACTAGTCCGTGTACAGATATCTCATTGATGGAGAGGGACTGAGACATAACCGTCAGTGTACATCTATGTCCATGAGGGCGAGAATCTGAGAGACACCAGCCAGTGTACATATATCTCCGTGAAGGAGAGGGACAGAGAGACACCAGTCAGTGTACAGATAACTCCCTGAGTGAGAGAGCCTGAGATTCACCAGTCAGTGTACAGATATCTCCCTGAGTGAGAGTGACTGAGAGACAGCAGACAGTGTACAGCTGTCAATCTGAGGGAGAGGGACTGCAAGACATGAGCGAATGTACAGATATCTTCCTGAGAGGGAGGGACTGAGACACACCAGTCAGCGTTCCGATATTAACCTGTGAGGAGGGACTGAGAGATACAAGTCAGTGTACAGATATGTCCCTCAGGGAGATGGAATGAGAGATACCAGTCAGTGTACAGATATGTCCCTGAAAGGGAGGGACTGAGAGACACCAGTCAGAGTATAGATATCTCCCTGAGGGAGAGGGACTGAGAAACACCATTCAGTGTACAGATATCTCGCTGAGCGAGTGGGATTGAGAGACACAAGTCAGTGTACAGATATTTCCCTGAGGGACAGGGACTGAGAGACCAGTCAGTATACAGATATCTCCCTCAGAAGAAGGACTGAGAGACACCAGTCAGTGTACAGATATGTCCCTGAGGGAGAGGGACTGAAAGACAGCAGTCAGTGTACAGCTATCTCCTTGAGGTAGAGGGATAGCAAGACATGTGTGAGTGTACAGATATCTTCCTGAGAGGGAGGAACTGAGAGACACCAGTCAGTGTTCAGATATCTTCCTGAGAAACAGAGAGACTGAGAGACATCAATCAGAGGACAGATATATCCCTGATGGAGAGGAACTGAGAGACACCAGTCTGTGTACAGATATGTCCCTGAGGGAGAGGGGACTGAGACATACCAGTCAAAATAAAGATATCTCCCTGAGCGAGAGGGGACTGAATGACACCGGTCAATGTACAGATATCTCCGTGAGGGAGAGGGACTGAGAGACACCAGTCATTGTACAGATATCTCCTTGAGGGAGAGGAACTGCAAGACTTGAGTGAGTGTACAGCTATCTCCCTGAGAGAGAGGGACTGAGAGACACTAGTGATTGTGCAGATATCACCCTGAGAGGGAGGGACTGAGAGGCCAGTCAATATACAGATCTCTTCCAGAGGGAGAAGTACTGAGAGACACCAGTCAGTGTACAGATATGTCCCTGAAGGAAATGGACTGAGAGACCAGTCGGAGCACATATATCTCCATGAGAGACAGAGCGACTGAGAGACATCAGTCAGTGTACATATATCTCCATTAGGGAGAGGGATTGAGAAACACCAGGCAGTGTACAGATATCACCCTAAGGGAAAGTGGACTGAGAGACACCAGTCAGTGAACAGACATCTCCCTGAGAGGGAGGGACTAAGAGACGCCAGTGAGTGCACAGATATCTCCATGAGGGAGAGGGACTGAGAGAAACCAATCAGTGCACAGATACCACCGTGAGGAAGATACTGAGAGACACCAGTCAGTGAACATATATCTCCCTGAGAGGCAGGAATGAGAGACACCAGTCCGTGTACAGGTATCTCATTGAGGGAGAGGGACTGAGACATAACCGTCAGTGCACATCTATGTCCGTGAGGGAGAGGAACTGAGAGACACCAGTCAGTGTAGGATACCTCGCTCTGGTAGTGGGACTGAGACACAACATTCAGTTTACAGATATATCCCTGAGGGACAGGGACTGAGAGACCAGTCAGTGTACAGATATCTCCCTGAGGAGAGGGACTGAGAGACACCAGCCAGTGTACTGATATGTCGTTAAGGGAGAGGGACTGAGCGACACCAGTCAGTGTACAGATATTTCGCTGAGGAACAGGCATTGCGAGTCCAGCCAGTGTGCAGATCTCTCCCTTCGAGGCAGAGCGACTCAGAGATATCAGTAAGTTTATAGATATCTTCCTGAGGGAGAGGGACTGAGAGACACCAGTCTGTGTACAGATATCACCCTGATGGAGAGGGACAGAGGAACAACAGTCAATATACAAATATCTCCCTGAGGGAGTGGGACTGAGAAGCACCAGTCAGTAAGCAGATATGTCCCTGAGGGAGAGGGACTGAGAGACACAATTCAGTGTACAGATATGTCCCCGAGGGAAATGGACTGAGAGACCAGTCAGTGCACAGATATCTCCCTGAGAGACAGAGAGACTGCGAGACACCAATCAGTGTACAGTAATCTCCCTCAGGGTGAGGGGTTGAGAGACGCCAGTCAGTGGACAGATTGCTCCATGAGGTAGAGGGACTGACAGACAGCAGTCAGTGTATAGATATCTCCCTGAAGGAGAGGAATTGAGAGACACCAGTGAATGTACAAATATCTCCGTGATGGAGAGGGACTGCGGGACACCAGTCAGTGTACAGATATCTCCCTGAGGGAGAGGGACTGAGAGACACCAGTCAGCGTCCAGATATCACCATAAGAAGGAGGTACTGAGAGAGTCACCAGTCAGCGTCCAGATATCTCCCAGAGGAAGAGGGACTGAGAGACACCAATCAGTGTACAGATATCACACTCAGAAGCAGGGAATGAGAGACACTAGTCAGTGTACAGTGTACCAAACAAGGTGAGCCTTTGCTCACAAGAGGTTTCTTCACTGTTGAATCGCAGATGTAATCTGTTGTCCACAGCTGAGGTACTGCATCTACAAGACTCGGCATTTAAAATTTAAAGGTATTTTTTTTGTAACCATTTCTTTCTCAGCTCGCCAGCAGAAGAGAACAGGTTCTGGAAAAAACCTCGAGACAGCCCGGGGAAGGTTTCAGTAGGTAAGGGAGCGCTAGTCGATCGAAAAGGGTTCCAGGTTCTTATGTGATAAGATTGTTATTGTTTTTAATTCGGAAGGGGTTCTTATGTGATAGGACTATTTAAAAAAAAAGAAAAAAGAAAGCGCTAATCGATCGAAGGTTCTTATGTGATAAGATTTTTATTGTTTTTAATTCGGAAGGGGTTCTTATGTGAAGACTATAAAAAAAAAGAGCGCAATCGATCAAATAGTTTGGGTATGGAACCTTAAGTTTTATCAGCTGTTATTAGGATAAGTTAAGGACTCGGTCTGTAGTGGCGTACAACGCAGACTGAGAACTTGTTTAGAGGTTATGATTTGTGTACTCACGGGAATATTGTTTGTTGTCCTTGTATTACTGTTGGGTGCAATACCTTTGTGAGTCATTGCCATTAGAGAAACGGGAAGAGTCACTCGGGAAAGTTGTGATTCGAAAAAAACACCACAAGGATTGATTAAGAAAAGAAACAGTAACTGATTGATCAACTACGATTGGTTCGTGCCAACATATCTCGCACACCCAGACTGAGCCCGAATTAAGAGCCTTTTCAGGCCACGTAACGGCCAGGAGAAGTGGGCGTAGAGAACTCGGTTGGCCGAAAGGATTGTGAGATCAGAAACTGTGGGAAAATCTTAATCATCCAGAATGGGTGCCGGAGCAAGTTAAAACACCACAAAAAGCACACCAGCCTATGTCATGCTCCAGAATTGTGGTCAGTCTTCAATTGACCAAAGAAACAAAAACGGTAAAGTGGACTAAGGGTGAAAACAGGCCATTTCCACCCGATGGTTCATTTAATTTAGAGAGAACAACTTTTCTCCAGGAGTGTCTTATAAACAGAGATCCAGGTAGAAAAAAAAGGAAAGTAATAGAAAAGGCCTGGGTTCCGATTCTTCAAGTCTATGTAAAATTAACAGAGGAAGAAAATGAAATGTAAAAAAAAGAGAACCTGATAGTGACTTATGGATTCAAAAAAAAAATGAAGCCAGCAAAAGAAAAAGCTTTATTGAATGGAGAGAGACTTGTGAATGACTTGTCATTCAATGATAGTGCGTGAATGTCTTGTCTTTCGATGAGAGTGCTTCTGTCTTTTTTCCTTGTGTCTGGAAACCTGTTTGGAAAGCTTGTGGAACTGCCTGTTTGTTTTAGCTCCACCCACTTTTTCAAACAAAGTGAAGTTTTTTTAACCCTTCATAGTGTTGTCCTGTATGTGGGAAGTTTAAGACATTTTAATTTAGAAGCGCAGGTGTGGATTTATTCGGATGAGAGGTTACGGAGCTAGGAAATGCACAAAGGATAGGTTTGTTGAGACATGGTCACGGTGGTTAAAAGTTGTAATGCCTTTTTTTTAAAAAAGCCTTTGTGGGTCTCTCGAGGTGCAGGCTGGGGGAGTACACTCTCATTGTCCTTGGTGTAAATTCTTGGTACAAAAGCTTCTAGCTCAGTAAGATGATTTTTTTTGATAAAGAGACAGAGTACAATAGTTGAATTGGGATTTTGAGATATTTCAGGTGATCTCTTGATCAACATTTTGGGTGTATTGGAAACATCTTGGTTTTGGAAGCCTTTTAATAAAATTAGAAAACAAGTACTTTACATTCTGTGATCTGTGAATCACCATAAGCATAAATGAGAAGTCCGTGTAACACACAGATTCGTCCAGTTCAGAAGCCCATACAAATATTCTCACAATGCTTAAAGGATGTGGAATGAAGTATCCCGGAATGCTTTCCAGAACCTTAAGAAGTCCCTCACTTCAGCACCAGCCTTGGGATTACCAGATTACACTAAGCTATTCAACTTATTTGTGCATCACAAGTATGTTTTTGCACAATCTGATTTGACTCAGTTACATGGGGACAGGCAGCGACCGGTAGCATATTTCAGTACCCAACTAGACCCAGTGGGACGCGGACTATCGGGATGTCTTCCTTAGTTTGCAGCAGCTTATTATGCTATGCAACAGGCTCAGACAATAACTCTAAATCATCAGACCATTTTGTATATCCCACACTCTGTCGAGATTTTACTTACTATATGTGCCACCCAACACCTAACCTCCGCAAGAACCACTAAATACGAGGTCGAATTGTTATCAAATCCGAATCTTATCATCAAAAGATGCACTACCTTAAATCCAGCCACTCTACTCCCTCGGAAGACGACGGCGAACCCCATTCATGTGAAATGGTAACCGAATTAGTGACTAAACCACGTATCAATCTAACAGATGTACCAATGTGTAACCCTGAGCTCGTGTACTATGTTGACGGATCAGCCTTACGAAATGATAGGGGCCAACCGAGAGCGGCTTATGCAATTGTAACTCAATTTAATGTTGTCGAAACAGCCTCTCTTCCAGACTCCTTTTCAGCCCAACAAGCCGAATTGTTTGCGTTAACTCGAGCCTGTATTCTGGCTGAAGGACACACAGTTAATATCTAGACTGACTCCAGGTATGCTTTTGGGGTATCACATGACTATGGACAAATTTGGAAGATTCGCGGGTACCTGACTTCTTCAGGAACCCCTATCAAAAATGCAGAACAAGTGGAAAATCTCCTACGAGCCATTAAATGCCCTTTGAAACTTGCCATTATCAAATGCCAAGCACATACAGGCCAGTCGAATGAGGTGGCACTTGGGAATGCCAGAGCTGATAATGCAGCGAAGTTAGCAGCTCTGTCGAAAGGGGGGATGCAGGTGTCATTGTTCCCACTAAGGAAAGATAATTGCTCAGACCCGCCACCCACTATTAATGACGTGCTGGCCTTTCAGACACAGGCCAGTACGGAGGAGGAGGAGGAGACAGACCCACCACCCACTATTAATGACGTGGTGGCCTTTCAGACACAGGCCAGTACGGAGGAGGTGGTGACCTGGACGAAGGATCAATGTTATAAAAATCCAGAAGAAATATGGGTTCACCATGACGGCCGCGTGGAGGCCCCTAGATCCTTACTTCCATGGATTGCCCGATGTGTTCATACATTCACACATGCAGGCAAAGGGGGATTGGCAGATTATATTTTGGCAACTTGGTATGCACCAGGTATTTCGGCAATTGCAAAACAAATCTGTGAAAATTGTGTTACCTGTCAGAGAATGAATCCGGGTAAGACGGAAAAAGTAGAATCTGCCTCCCACCCAAATCCAGTCGGGCCTTTTGTACATTTACAAATGGATTTTATTGAATTACCTATGTGTATGGGATTCAAGTATGTATTAGTTATTGTAGATGTGTTCTCTAGATGGATTGAAGCCTTTCCATGTAAAAAGGCCGATGCCACTACTGTTGCTAAATGTTTGTTAAAAGAAATTGTACCGCGCTTCGGAATCCCTGCAAAGCTTTCCAGTGATAACGGGGCACATTTCACGGGAACTGTTATAAGAGAAATGTGTAAAGCTTTACAGATTAATCAACGTTTGCATTGCAGTTATCATCCACAATCAGCTGGACTTGTTGAAAGATATAATGGAATGCTTAAAAATAAGCTGGCAAAACTATGCAATGGCACTGGACTGAAATGGACAGAACTGCTGCCATTACCTTTGATGGGAATGCGATCTGCAACCAACAGAACAACAGGCCTGTCACCGCATGAGATTATTATGGGACGTCTCCAACGACTACCTTTTACAGCACCATTTACTGCAAAACAGATGGACATCCACAAAATGGAGGAAAATATGTTGAATTATTGTATTGCACTAACCAAATGTATTTCCAGCTTTCATGCACAGGTAAAGGAAGCCCAAGTCAAGCCAGCGGAAGGGAAGTGTCATAACCTGGAGCCAGGGGAATTCGTTTACATCAAGATTTTTAAAAGGAAAAGCAGTCAACAGCCAAGATTCGAAGGACCATACCAGGTCTTGCTGGCGACCAATACTGCAATCAATGTAAAGGAAAGACAAACATGGATCCACGCATCCCATTGCAAACGGGCACCCGACCAGGAGGAAGGGACGAAGGAATCAGAGGAACAGAAAAAGGAAGACTGAATAAGGAACTGTATGGACTATGGGGACTGATGGTGCTGGGCTTGACAGGGTTTTACTTCACATTATTGATAACACCAGGGGTACAGACCCACTACCGAAGGGAATTGCACGTAAACGTATTTATGGCACTGAGTCATAGGTATGCTCAAGAAAGAAACTTGTCGAGTTGTTGGATATGTTCCCATGTACCAGTCCACTCCAGGGGGGTATTCCCCTGAGATCTGTCCCCTTTAACGAATCAGAAATGGTAGAATGGTTGACAGTGCAAAACAGGACAAACCTAACTAAGGGGCCAGAAACGATGGAGCAAACAGAATGGAGGTCGGCAGGGTAAAAGACTCACAGCCTTCCAGTGATGGTACCAGCCCAATTATGATAATAACCATCAGCCTCCCTTCCTAAGCATTACTCCCAGAATAAGAAATCCTGAAGGTATAATATGCCTAGTGAGTAATGAAACTAAAGAAAATGGAAATGGAGAGACTGTACAAGATCATAATGGATTGAGTTGTCCTTGTGAAGGATAAAATGGGGGAAAGTGGAAAGTATTTTTATCTAAGCTGATACCATACGGTATTTGTGTGCCTTTTGATTAAAATGGAGTCCTGGCCCTTCCAGAACTTTCTGCATTTTAGCAGTCAGCTTGCATAAACAGCTAAACCTGCTGTTAGATGGCTGATGGCCATCAGACAGCGAGGAGACAAGTCATGCTGAGACAAGTAACCCCACATGGTGCTCTCCTATTGTCCACACTACAGGAGTTCCATGTCACCCTACACTTATCATCTAGCCATTATCTCTTTCCTTTACCTCATCCATTTGATTCAAACAGATAAACTGACCAAGAAATTGAAACAATCCTGACACAATACAAGACAGGTGATAGCCCATTACCTATGACTCATGGAGTAATGGCCGTTTGGCTTTCTGATAACCCTGACAAAAGGAAATATCTGGACACCATGTCAGGACCAGGATATAGTAATTAACTCTTTATCTGTATTCACTGACTGTGAGACAGAGCAATACACAGGGAGAGGCCAGACATTGGTTTTACTGTATAAATATCTTGCTAAACTGAACCATTTCGGAGGTGTTCATTTAGCCCTTGACTGAGTGAAACCTACCCCTTGCGAGCAAGTAAATTAAAAAGGAAACTTCTACTGGAGCTGTAAGTGTCGGAGTCATTCTTTTCGGAGGTCGAGATTTCGACAATATATACCGAGGGAAATGGACTGAGAGACCAGTCAGTGCACAGATCTCTCCCTGAGAGACAGAGAGACTGCGAAACACCAATCAGTATACAGATATCTCCCTGAGGGTGAGGGGTTGAGAGACGCCAGTCAGTGGACAGATTTCTCCCTGAGGTAGAGGGACTGACAGACAGCAGTCAGTTTACTGATATGACCCTGAGAGGGAGGTACTGAGAGACACCAGTCAGTGTATAGATATCTCCCTGAAGGAGAAGAATTGAGAGACACCAGTCAATGTACACATATCTCCGTGAGGGAGAGGGACTGCGGGACACCAGCCAGTGTACAGATATCTCCCTGAGGGAGAGGGACTGAGAGACACCAGTCAGCGTCCAGATATCACCATGAGAAGGAGGTTCTGAGAGAGACACCAGTCAGCGTCCAGAAATCACCCTGATGAAGAGGGACTGAGAGACACCATTCAGTGTACAGAAATCTCCATGAGAGTGTGGGATTGAGAGACACCAATCAGTGTACAGATATTCACCTGAGGGAGAGGGACTGAGAGACACCAGTCAGTGTACAGATATCACCATGAGAGGTAGAGACTTAGGGAAAGCAGTCAGTGTACAGATATGTCGCTCGGGGAGAGGGACTGAGAGACCAGTCAGTTTACAGGTATGTCCCTGAGAGACAGAGAGACTGAGTGATATCAGTCAGAGAACAGATATCTCACTGAGGGAGAGAGACTGAGAGACACCATTCGGAGTATAGATATCTCTATGTGGGAGAGAGGAACGAGAGACACCAGTCAGTTTACAGATATCGCCCTGAGGGAAAGAGGAATGAATGACACCGGTCGGTGCACAGATATCTCCGTGAGGGAGAGGGACTAAGAGACATCAGTCAGTGTACAGATATCTCCCTGAGGGAGAGGGACAGAGAGACAGCAGTCAGTGTACAGCTATCTCCCTGAGAGGGAGGTACTGATAGACACCAGTCAGTGTGCAGATATATCCTTAAAGAGAGTGACTGCGAGACACCAATCAGTGTAAAGACATCTGCCTGAGGGAGAGGGACTGAGAGGCACCCGTCAGTGTACAGATATCTCACTGAGAGGAAGTGTACTTAGAGACACCAGTCAGTGTACAGATATCGATATCTCCCTGAGTAAGAGGGACTGAGAGACACCAGTCAGTGTACAGATATCACCCTGAGGGAGAGGGACTGAGAGTCTAGACTGTTCACAGATATCTCCCTGAGTGGAAGGACTGAGAGATACTAGTCAGTGTACAGATATTACCCTATGAGGCAGAGACACTGAGATACAGCAGTCGGAATATAGATATCTCCCTGAGGGAGAGTGGACTGAGAGTGTAAAGATATCTCCTGAGAGGGAGGGTACTAAGAGACACCAGTCAGTGTGCAGATATCACCCTGAGAGGTTGGTACTGAGTGTCATCGGTCAGTGTACAGATATGTCCCTGAGAGGGAGTTACTGAGAGGTACCAGTCATTGTACAGATATGACCCTGAGGGAGAGAGACTGAGAGACACCAGTCAGTTTACAGATATCAGCCAGAAAGGGAGTTACTGAGAGTTACCAGTCAGTGTACAGATATGTACCTGAGGTAGAGGGACTGAGAGACCAGTCAGTGTACAGATATCTCCCTGAGGGTGAGGGACTGAGATACACCTGTCGGAGTATAGATGTCTACCTGAGGAAGAGTGGAATTAGATACACCAGTCAGAGTACATATATCTCCTAGAGAGATTGGGGACTATGAGACACCAGTCAGTATGCAGATATCTCCTGAGGGAGAGGTGACTGAATGACACAGATCGATGTACAAATATCTCCGTGAGGGAGAGAGACAGAGAGACACCAGTCAGTGTACAGATTTCTCCCTGAGGAAGAGGGACTGAGCGTCCAGACAGTTCAGAGATATCTCCCTGAGTGGAAGGACTGAGAGACTCCAGTCAGTGTACAGATATTACCCTGTGAGACAGAGAGATTGAGATACAGCAATCGGAATATAGATATCTATCTGAGGGAGAGTGGACTGAGAGACACCAGTCAGTGTACAGATATGACCCTGAGGAACAGGCATTGCGAGACCAGCCAGTGTGCAGATCTCTCCCTTCGAGGCAGAGAGACTCAGAGATATCAGTAAGTTTATAGATATCTTCCTGAGGGAGAGGGACTGAGAGACAGCAGTCTGTGTACAGATATCACCCTGTGGGAGAGGGACAGAGGGACACCAGTCAATGTACAAATATCTCCCTCAGGGAGTGGGACTGAGAATCACAAGTCAGTGTAGAGATATGTCCCTGAGGGAGAGGGACTAAGAGACACAATTCAGTGTACAGATATGTCCCCGAGGGAAAATGGACTGAGAGAGCAATCAGTGCACAGATCTCTCCCTGAGAGACAGAGAGACTGCGAGACACCAATCAGTATACAAATATCTCCCTGAGGGTGAGCGGTTGAGAGACGCCAGTCAGTGGACGGATTTCTCCCTGAGGTAGAGGGACTGACAGACAGCAGTCAGTGTACTGATATCACCCTGAGTGGGAGGTACTGAGAGACACCAGTCAGTGTATAGATATCTCCCTGAAGGAGAGGAATTGAGAGACACCAGTCAATGTACACATATCTCCGTGAGGGAGAGGGACTGCGGGACACCAGTCAGTGTACAGATATCTCCCTGAGGGAGAGGAACTGAGAGACACCAGTCAGCGTCCAGATATCACCATGAGAAGGAGGTTCTGAGAGAGACACCAGTCAGCGTCCATATATCACCCTGATGAAGAGGGACTGAGAGACACCATTCAGTGTACAGATATCTCCATGAGAGTGTGGGATTGAGAGACACCAATCAGTGTACAGATATCACCCTCAGAATCAGTGAATGAGAGACACTAGTCAGTGCACAGACATCTCCCTGAGGGAGAGGGACTGAGAGACAGCAGTCAGTGTACATATATTCACCTGAGGGAGAGGGACTGAGAGACACCATTCAGTGTACAGATATCACCATGAGAGGTAGAGACTTAGGGACAGCAGTCAGTGGACAGATATGTCGCTCGGGGAGAGGGACGGAGAGACCAGTCAGTGCACAGGTATGTCCCTGAGAGACAGAGAGACTGAGTGATATCAGTCAGAGAACAGATATCTCACTGAGGGAGAGGGACTGAGAGACACCATTCGGAGTATAGATATCTCTATGTGGGAGAGTGGAACGAGAGACACCAGTCAGTTTACAGATATCGCCCTGAGGGAGAGGGGAATGAATGACACCGGTCGGTGCACAGCTATCTCCGTGAGTGAGAGGGACTGAGAGACACCAGTCAGTGTACAGATATCTCCATGAGGGAGAGGGACTGAGAGACAGCAGTCAGTGTACAGCTATCTCCCTGAGAGGGAGGTACTGATAGACACCAGTCATTGTGCAGATATATCCTGAAAGAGAGTGACTGCGAGACACCAATCATTGTAAAGTTATCTGCCTGAAGGAGAGGAATTGAGAGACACCAGTCAATGTACAAATATCTCCGTGAGGAAAAGGGACTGCGGGACACCAGTCAGTGTACAGATATCTCCCTGAGGGAGAGGGAATGAGAGACACCAGTCAGCGTCCAGATATCCCCATGAGAAGGAGGTACTGAGAGAGACACCATTCAGCGTACAGATATCTCCCTGAGGAAAAGGGACTGAGAGACACCATTCAGTGTACAGATATCTCCAGGAGAGTGTGGGATTGAGAGACACCAATCAGTGTGCAGATTGCACCCTCAGAAACATGAATGAGAGACACTAGTCAGTGTGCAGCCATCACCCTGAGGGAGAGGGCCTGAGAGACACCAGTCAGTGTACAGATATCTCCCTGAGGGAGAGGGACTGAGAGACACCATTCAGTGTGCAGATATGTCCCTGAGGAACAGGTATTGCGAGACCAGCCAGTGTGCAGATATCTCCCTTCGAGGCAGAGAGACTCAGAGATATCACTAAGTTTATTGATATCTTCCTGAGGGAGAGTGACTGAGAGACACCAGTCAGTGTTCAGATGTCTCCCTGAGTGAGAGTGACTGAGAGACAGCAGACAGTGTACAGCTGTTAATCTGAGGGAGAGGGACTGCAAGACAGGAGCGAATGTACAGATATCTTCCTGAGAGGGAGGGACTGAGAAACACCAGTCAGCGTTCAGATATCAACCTGAGAGGGAAGGACTGAGAGATACAAGTCAGTGTGCAGATATGTCCCTCAGGGAGAGGGAATGAGAGACACCAGTCAGTGTACAGATATGTCCCTGAAAGGGAGGAACTGAGAGACACCAGTCAGTGTACAGATATGTCCCTGAGGAACAGGTATTGCGAGACCAGCCAGGGTGCAGATATCTCCCTTCGAGGCAGAGAGACTCAGAGATATCATTAAGTTTATTGATATCTTCCTGAGGGAGAGGGACTGAGAGACACCAGTCTGTGTACAGATGTCACCCTGATTGAGAGGGACAGAGGGATACCAGTCAATGTACAAATATCTCCCGGATGGAGTGGGACTGAGAAGCACTAGTCAGTGTACAGATATGTCCCTGAGGGAGAGGGACTGAGAGACACAATTCAGTGTACAGATATGTCCCCGAGAGAAATGGACTGAGAGACCAGTCAGTGCACAGCTATCTCCCTGAGAGACAGAGAGACTGCGAGACACCAATCAGTGTACAGATATCTCCCTGAGGGTGAAGGGTTGAGAGACGGCAGTCAGTGGACAGATTTCTCCCTGAGGTAGAGGGACTGACAGAGAGCAGTCAGTGTACTGATATCACCCTGAGAGGGAGGTACTGAGAGACAGCAGTCAGTGTATAGATATCTCCCTGAAGGAGAGGAATTGAGAGACACCAGTCAATGTACACATATCTCCGTGAGGGAGAGGGACTGCGGGACACCAGTCAGTGTACAGATATCTCCCTGAGGGAGAGGGACTGAGAGACACCAGTCAGCGTCCAGATATCACCATGAGAAGGAGGTACTGAGAGAGACACCAGTCAGCTTCCATATATCACCCTGATGAAGAGGGACTGAGAGAGACCATTCAGTGTACAGATATCTCCATGAGAGTGTGGGATTGAGAGACACCAATCAGTGTACAGATATCACCCTCAGAATCAGGGAATGAGAGACACTAGTCAGTGTACAGTCATCTCCCTGAGGGAGAGGGAATGAGAGACAGCAGTCAGTGTACAGATATTCACCTGAGGGAGAGGGACTGAGAGACACCAGTCAGTGTACAGATATCACCATGAGAGGTAGAGATAAGGGACAGCAGTCAGTGTACAGATATGTCGCTCGGGGAGAGGGACTGAGAGACCAGTCAGTGTACAGGTATGTCCCTGAGAGACAGAGAGACTGAGTGATATCAGTCAGAGAACAGATATCTCAATGAGGGAGAGGGACTGAGAGACACCATTCGGAGTATAGATATCTCTGTGTGGGAGAGTGGAACGAGATAGACCAGTCAGTTTACAGATATCGCCATGAGGGAGAGCGGAATAAATGACACCGCTCGGTGCACAGATATCTCCGTGAGGGAGAGGGACTGAGAGACACCAGTCAGCGTCCAGATATCACCATGAGAAGGAGGTAGTGAGAGAGACACCAGTCAGCGTCCATATATCACCCTGATTAAGAGGGACTGAGAGACACCATTCAGTGTACAGATATCTCCATGAGAGTGTGGGATTGAGAGACACCAATCAGTGTACAGATATCACACTCAGAATCAGGGAATGAGAGACAGTAGTCAGTGTACAGACATCTCCCTGAGGGAGAGGGACTGAGAGACAGCAGTCAGTGTACAGATATGTCGCTCGGGGAGAGGGACTGAGAGACCAGTCAGTGTACAGGTATGTCCCTGAGAGACAGAGAGACTGAGTGATATCAGTCAGAGAACAGATATCTCACTGAGGGAGAGGGACTGAGAGACACCATTAGGAGTATAGATATCTCTCTTGTGGAGAGTGGAACGAGAGACACCAGTCAGTTTACAGATATCGCCCTGAGGGAGAGGGGAAAGAATGACACCGGTCGGTGCACAGATATCTCGGTGAGGGAGAGGGACTGAGAGACACCAGTCAGTGTACAGATACCTCCCTGAGGGAGAGGGACTGAGAGATAGCATTCAGTGTACAGCTATCTCCCTGAGAGGGAGGTACTGACAGACACCAGTCAGTGTGCAGATATATCCTGAAAGAGAGTGATTGCGAGACACCAATCAGTGTAAAGATATCTGCCTGAGGGAGAGGGACTGAGAGGCACCAGTCAGTGTACAGATATCTCCCTGAGAGGGAGGGACTGAGGGGCACCAGTCAGTATACAGATATCTCACTGAGAGGAAGTGTACTTAGAGACACCAGTCAGTGTACAGATATCGATATCTCCCTGAGACAGAGGGACTGAGAGACACCAGTCAGTGTACAGATATCACCCTGAGGGAGAGGGACTGAGGGACACCAGTCAGTGTACAGATATCTCACTGAGAGGAAGTGTATTTAGAGACACCAGTCAGTGTACAGATATCGATATCTCCCTGAGTCAGAGGGACTGAGAGACACCAGTCAGTGTACAGATATCACCCTGAGGGAGAGGGACTGAGAGTCCAGACTATTCACAGATATCTCCCTGAGTGGAAGGACTGAGATATACCAGTCAGTGTACAGATATGACCCTGAGGAACAGGCATTGCTAGACCAGCCAGTGTGCAGATCTCTCCCTTCGAGGCAGAGAGACTCAGAGATATCAGTAAGTTTATAGATATCTTCCTGAGGGAGAGGGACTGAGAGACACCAGTCTGTGTACAGATATCACCCTGAGGGAGAGGGACTGAGAGACACAATTCAGTGTGCAGATATGTCCCCGAGAGAAATTTACTGAAAGACCAGTCAGTGCACAGATATCTCCCTGAGTGACAGAGAGACTGAGAGACACCAATCAGTGTGTAGATATCTCCTTGAGGAAGAGGGGTTGAGATACGCCAGTCATTGGACAGATTGCTCCCTGAGGTAGAGGGACTGACAGACAGCAGTCAGTATACTGATATCACCCTGAGAGTGAGGTACTGAGAGACATCAGTCAGTGTATAGATATGTCCCTGAAGGAGAGGAATTGAGAGACACCAGTCAATGTACAAATATCGCCGTGAGGGAGAGGGACTGCGGGACACCAGTCAGTGTAAAGATATCTCCCTGAGGGAGAGGGACTGCGAGACATCAGTCAGCGTCCAGATATCACCATGAGAAGGAGGTACTGAGAGAGACACCAGTCAGCGTCCAGATATCTCCCTGAGGAAGAGGGACTGATTGACACCTTTCAGTGTACAGATATCTCCATGAGAGTGTGGGATTAAGAGACTCCAATCAGTGTACAGATATCACCCTCAGAAGCAGGGAATGAGAGACACTAGTCAGTGTACAGACATCTCTCTGAGGGAGAGGGACTGAGAGACAGCAGTTAGAGCACAGCCATCTCCCTGAGGGAGATGGACTGAGAGACACCAGTCAGTGTACAGATATTCCCCTGAGGGAGAGGGACTGAGAGACACCAGTCAGTGTACAGATATCACCCTGAGAGGTAGAGACTTAGGGACAGCAGTCAGTGTACAGATATGTCGCTGGGGGAGAGGGACTGAGAGACCAGTCAGTGTACTGGTATGTCCCTGAGAGAAAGAGAGACTGAGTGATATCAGTCAGAGAACATATATCTCACTGATGGAGAGGGACTGAGAGACACCATTCGGAGTATAGATATCTCTCTGTGGGAGAGTGGAAAGAGAGACAACAGTCACTTTACAGATATGTCCCTGAGAGAAAGAGAGACTGAGTGATATCAGTCCGAGAACAGGTATCTCACTGAGGGAGAGGGACTGAGAGACACCATTCGGAGTATAGATATCTCTCTGTGGGAGAGTGGAAAGAGAGACAACAGTCACTTTACAGATATGTCCCTGAGAGAAAGAGAGACTGAGTGATATCAGTCAGTGTACAGATATCTCCCTGAGGGTGAGGGACTGAGATACACCTGTCGGAGTATAGATATCTACCTGAGGAAGAGTGGACTAAGATACACCAGTCAGAGTACATACATCTCCCTTAGAGATTGGGGACTTCGAGACACCAGTCAGTGTACAGATATCTCCCTGAGGGAGAGGGACTGAGAGTCCAGACAGTTCACAGATATCTCCCTGAGTGGAAGGACTGAGATACACCAGTCAGTGTACAGATATGGCCCTGAGGAACAGGCATTGCGAGACCAGCCAGTGTGCAGATCTCTCCCTTCGAGGCAGAGAGACTCAGAGATATCAGTAAGTTTATAGATATCTTCATGAGGGAGAGGAACTGAGAGACACCAGTCTGTGTACAGATATCACCCTGAGGGAGAGGGACTGAGAGACACAATTCAGTGTACAGATATGTCCCCGAGGGAAATGGACTGAGAGACCAGTGAGGGGACAGATATCTCCCTGAGAGACAGAGAGACTGAGAGACACCAATCAGTGTACAGATATCTCCTTGAGGGTGAGGGGTTGATATACGGCAGTCAGTGGACAGATTTCTCCCTGAGGTAGAGGTACTGACAGACAGCAGTCAGTGTACTGATATCAGCCTGAGAGAGAGGTACTGAGAGACAGCAGTCAGTGCATAGATATATCCCTGAAGGTGAGGAATTGAGAGACACCAGTCAATGTACAAATATCTCCGTGAGGGAGAGAGACTGCGGGACACCAGTCAATGTACAAATATCTCCCTGAGGGAGTGGGACTGATTAGCACCAGTCAGTGAACAGATATGTCCCTGAGGGAGAGGGACTGAGAGACACAATTCAGTGTACAGATATGTCCCCGAGGGAGAGGGACTGAGAGACACAATTCAGTGTACAGATATGTCCCCGAGGGAAATGGACTGAGAGACCAGTGAGGGGACAGATATCTCCCTGAGAGACAGAGAGACTGAGAGACACCAATCAGTGTACAGATATCTCCTTGAGGGTGAGGGGTTGAGATACGCCAGTCAGTGGACAGATTTCTCCCTGAGGTAGAGGTACTGACAGACAGCAGTCAGTGTACTGATATCAGCCTGAGAGAGAGGTACTGAGAGACACCAGTCAGTGCATAGATATATCCCTGAAGGTGAGGAATTGAGAGACACCAGTCAATGTACAAATATCTCCGTGAGGGAGAGGGACTGCGGGACACCAGTCAATGTACAAATATCTCCCTGAGGGAGTGGGACTGATTAGCACCAGTCAGTGTACAGATATGTCCCTGAGGGAGAGGGACTGAGAGACACAATTCAGTGTACAAATATGTCCCCGAGGGAAATGGACTGAGAGACCAGTGAGGGGACAGATATCTCCCTGAGAGACAGAGAGACTGAGAGACACCAATCAGTGTACAGATATCTCCTTGAGGGTGAGGGGTTGAGATACGCCAGTCAGTGGACAGATTTCTCCCTGAGGTAGAGGTACTGACAGACAACAGTCAGTGTACTGATATCAGCCTGAGAGAGAGGTACTGAGAGACACCAGTCAGTGCATAGATATATCCCTGAAGGTGAGGAATTGAGAGACACCAGTCAATGTACAAATATCTCCGTGAGGGAGAGGGACTGCGGGACACCAGTCAGTGTACAGATATCTCCCTGAGGGAGAGGGACTGCGAGACATCAGTCAGCGTCCAGATATCACCATGAGAAGGAGGTACTGAGAGAGACACCAGTCAGAGTCCAGATATCTCCCTGAGGAAGAGGGACTGATTGACACCATTCAGTGTACAGATATCTCCATGAGAGTGTGGGATTAAGAGACACCAATCAGTGTACAGATATCACCCTCAGAAGCAGGGAATGAGAGACACTAGTCAGTGTACAGACATCTCTCTGAGGGAGAGGGACTGAGAGACAGCAGTCAGAGCACAGCCATCTCCCTGAGGGAGAGGGACTGAGAGACACCAGTCAGTGTACAGATATTCCCCTGAGGGAGAGGGACTGAGAGACACCAGTCAGTGTACAGATATCACCCTGAGAGGTAGAGACTTAGGGACAGCAGTCAGTGTACAGATATGTCGCTGGGGGAGAGGGACTGAGAGACCAGTCAGTGTACTGGTATGTCCCTGAGAGAAAGAGAGACTGAGTGATATCAGTCAGAGAACATATATCTCACTGATGGAGAGGGACTGAGAGACACCATTCGGAGTATAGATATCTCTCTGTGGGAGAGTGGAAAGAGAGACAACAGTCACTTTACAGATATGTCCCTGAGAGAAAGAGAGACTGAGTGATATCAGTCCGAGAACAGATATCTCACTGAGGGAGAGGGACTGAGAGACACCATTCGGAGTATAGATATCTCTCTGTGGGAGAGTGGAAAGGGAGACAACAGTCACTTTACAGATATGTCCCTGAGAGAAAGAGAGACTGAGTGATATCAGTCAGTGTACAGATATCTCCCTGAGGGTGAGGGACTGAGATACACCTGTCGGAGTATAGATATCTACCTGAGGAAGAGTGGACTAAGATACACCAGTCAGAGTACATACATCTCCCTGAGAGATTGGGGACTTCGAGACACCAGTCAGTGTACAGATATCTCCCTGAGGGAGAGGGACTGAGAGTCCAGACAGTTCACAGATATCTCCCTGAGTGGAAGGACTGAGAGACACCAGTCAGTGTACATATATTACCCTGTGAGACAGAGAGATTGAGATACAGCAATCGGAATATAGAAATTTATCTGAGGGAGAGTGGACTGAGAGACACCAGTCAGTGTACAGATATGACCCTGAAGAACAGGCATTGCTAGACCAGCCAGTGTGCAGATCTCTCCCTTCGAGGCAGAGAGACTCAGAGATATCAGTAAGTTTATAGATATCTTCCTGAGGGAGAGGGACTGAGAGACACCAGTCCGTGTACAGATATCGCCCTGATGGAGAGGGACAGAGGGACACCAGTCAATGTACAAATATCTCCCTGAGTGAGTGGGACTGAGAAGCACCAGTCAGTGTACAGATATGTCCCTGAGGGTGAGGGACTGAGAGACACAATTCAGTGTACAGATATGTCCCCGAGGGAAATGGACTGAGAGACCAGTCAGTGCACAGATATCTCGCTGAGAGACAGAGAGACTGAGAGACACCAATCAGTGTACAGATATCTCCTTGAGGGTGAGGGGTTGAGATACGCCAGTCAGTGGACAGATTTCTCCCTGTGGTAGAGGGACTGACAGACAGCAGTCAGTGTACTGATATCAGCCTGAGAGAGAGGTACTGAGAGACACCAGTCAGTGTATAGATATGTCCCTGAAGGAGAGGAATTGAGAGACACCAGTCAATGTACAAATATCTCCGTGAGGGAGAGGGACTGCGGGACACCAGTCAGTGTACAGACATCTCCCTGGGGGAGCGGGACTGAGAGACACCAGTCAGTGTACAGATATCTCACTGAGAGGAAGGATACTTAGAGACACCAGTCAGTGTACAGATATCACCCTGAGGGAGAGGGACTGAGAGTCCAGACTGTTCACAGATATCTCCCTGAGTGGAAGGACTGAGAGATACTAGTCAGTGTACAGATATTACCCTATGAGACAGAGAGTCTGAGATACAGCAGTCGGAGTATAGATATCTCCCTGAGGGAGAGTGGACTGAGAGACACCAGTCAGTGTACAGATATCTGCCTGAGGGGGAGGGACTGAGAGATGCCAGTCAGCGTACAGATATCTCCTGAGAGGGAGGGTACTTAGAGACACCAGTCAGTGTACAGATATCACCCTGAGTGGTGGATACTGAGTGTCATCAGTCAGTGTACAGATATTTCCCTGAGAGGGAGTTACTGAGAGGTACCAGTCATTGTACAGATATGACCCTGAGGGAGAGAGACTGAGAGACACCAGTCAGTTTACAGATATCATCCTGAGAGGGAATTACTGAGAGTTACCAGTCAGTGTACAGATATGTACCTGAGTTAGAGGGACTGAGAGACCAGTCAGTGTAAAGATATCTCCCTGAGTGTGAGGGACTGAGATACACCTGTCGGAGTATAGATATCTACCTGAGGAAGAGTGGACTAAGATACACCAGTCAGAGTATATATATCTCCCTGAGAGATTGGGGACTTCGAGACACCAGTCAGTATGCAGATATCTCCTGAGGGAGAGGTGACTGAATGACACTGATAGATGTACAAATATCTCCGTGAGGGAGAGAGACAGAGAGACACCAGTCAGTGTACAGATATCTCCCTGAGGGAGAGGGACTGAGAGTCCAGACAGTTCATAGATATCTCCCTGAGTGGAAGGAATGAGAGATACCAGTCGGTGTACAGATATAACCTTATGTGACAGAGAGACTGAGATACAGCAGTCGGAATATAGATATCTCCCTGAGGGAGAGTGGACTGAGAGACACCAGCCAGTGTACAGATATCTGCCTGAGGAAGAGGGACTGAGAGACACCAGTCAGTGTACAGATATCAGCCTGAGAGGTGGATACTGAGTGTCATCAGTCAGTGTACAGATATCTCCCTGAGAGGGAGTTACTGAGAGGTGCCAGTCATTGTACAGATATCACCCTGAGGGAGAGAGACTGAGATAGACCAGTCAGTTTACAGATACCATCCTGAGAGTGAGTTTCTGAGAGTTACCAGTCAGTGTACAGATATGAATCTGAGTTAGAGGGACTGAGAGACCAGTCAGTGTACAGATATCTCCCTGAGGGTGAGGGACTGAGATTCACCTGTCGGAGTATAGATATCTACCTGAGGAAGAGTGGACTAATATAAACAAATCAGCGTACATATATCTCCATGAGAGATTGGGGACTTCGAGACAACAGTCAGTATGCAGATATCTCCTGAGGGAGAGGTGACTGAATGACACTGATCGATGTACAGATATCTCCGTGAGGGAGAGAGACAGAGAGACACCAGTCAGTGTACAGATATCTCCCTGAGGGAGAGGGAATGAGAATCCAGACAATTCACAGATATCTCCCTGAGTGGAAGGACTGAGAGACACCAGTCAGTGTACAGATATTACCCTGTGAGACAGAGAGATTGAGATACAGCAATCGGAATGTAGATATCTATCTGAGGGAGATGGACTGAGAGACACCAGTCAGTGTACAGATATGACCCAAAGGAACAGGCATTGCGAGACGAGCCAGTGTGCAGATCTCTCCCTTCGAGGCAGAGAGACTCAGATATATCAGTAAGTTTATAGATATCTTCCTTAGGGAGAGGGACTGAGAGACACCAGTCTGTGTACAGATATCACCCTGATGGAGAGGGACAGAGGGACACCAGTCAATGTACAAATATCTCCCTGAGAGAGTGGGACTGATTAGCACCAGTCAGTATATAGATATGTCCCTGAGGGAGAGGGACTGAGAGACACAATTCAGTGTACAGATATGTCCCCGAGGGAAGTGGACTGAGAGACCAGTCAGTGGACAGATATCTCCCTGAGAGACAGAGAGACTGAGAGACACCAATCAGTGTACAGATATCTCCTTGAGGGTGAGGGGTTGAGATACGCCAGTCAGTGGACAGATTTCTCCCTGAGGTAGAGGGACTGACAGACAGCATTCAGTGTACTGATATCAGCCTGAGAGAGAGGTACTGAGAGACACCAGTCAGTGTATTGATATGTCCCTGAAGGAGAGGGACTGAGAGACACCAGTCAGCGTCCAGATATCACCAAGAGAAGGAGGTACTGAGAGAGACACCAGTCAGCGTCCAGATATCTCCCTGAAGAGGATGGACTGAGAGACACCATTCAGTGTACAGATATCTCCATGAGAGTATGGGATTAAGAGACACCAATCAGTGTACAGATACCACCTTCAGAAGCAGGGAATGAGATACACTACTCAGTGTACAGACATCTCTCTGAGGGACAGGGTCTGAGAGACAGCAGTCAGTGCACAGCCATCTCCCTGAGGGAGAGGGACTGAGAGACACCAGTCAGTGTACAGATATTCCCCTGAGGGAGAGGGACTGAGAGACACCAGTCAGTGTACAGATATCACCCTGAGAGGTAGAGACTTAGGGACAGCAGTCAGTGTACAGATATGTCGCTGGGGAAGAGGGACTGAGAGACACCATTTGGAGTATAGATATCTCTCCGTGGGAGAGTGGAAAGAGAGACACCAGTCAGTTTTCAGATATCGCCCTGAGGGAGAGGGGACTGAATGACACCGGTCGGTGCACAGATATCTCCGTGAGGGAGAGGGACTGAGAGACAGCAGTCAGTGTACAGCTATCTCCCTGAGAGGGAGGTACTGATAGACACCAGTCAGTGTGCAGATATATCCTTGAAGAGAGTGACTGCGAGACACCAACCATTGTAAAGTTATCTGCCTGAGGGAGAGGGACTGAGAGGCACCAGTCAGTGTACAGATATCTCCCTGAGAGACAGAGAGACTGAGGGTCACCAGTCAGTGTATATATATCTCACTGAGAGGAAGGCTACTTCGAGACACCAGTCAGTGTTCAGATATCGATATCTCCCGAAGTGAGAGGGACTGAGAGACACCGGTCAATGTACAGATATCACCCTGAGGGAGAGGGGCTGAGAGTCCAGACAGTTCACAGATATCTCCCTGAGTGGAAGGACTGAGATATACCAGTCAGTGTACAGATATTACCCCATGAGACAGAGGGACTGAGATACAGCTGTCGGAGTATAGATATCTCACTGAGGGGGAGTGGACTGAGAGACACCAGTCAGTGTACAGATATCTCCCTGAGAGGTTGGGGAATTCGGTACGCCAGTCAGTATACAAATATCTCGCTGAGGGAGAGGGGATTGAATGACGCTGGTCGGTGTACAGATATATCCGTGAGGGAGAGGAACTGAGAGACACCAGTCAGTGTACAGATATCTGCCTGAGGGAGAGGAACTGAGAGACGCCAGTCAGTGTAAATATATCTCCTGAGAGGGAGGGTACTAAGAGACACCAGTCAGTGTGCAGATATCACCCTGAGAGGTTGATACTGAGTGTCATCAGTCAGTGTACAGATATGTCCCTGAGAGGTAGTTACTGAGAGGTACCAGTCATTGTACAGATATCACCCTGAGGGAGAGAGACTGAGAGACACCAGTCAGTTTACAGATATCATCCTGAGAGGGAGTTACTGAGAGTTACTAGTCAGTGTACAGATATGCCCCTGAGTTAGAGGGACTGAGAGACCAGTCAGTGTTCAGATATCTCCCTGAGGTTGAGGGACTGAGATACACCTGTCGGAGTACAGACATCTACGTGAGGAAGAGTGGACTGAGATACACCAGTCAGAGTACAGATATCTTCCTGAGAGATTGGGGACTTCGAGACACCAGTCAGTATGCAGATACCTCCTGAGGGAGAGGGGACTGAATGACACAGATGGATGTACAAATATCTCCGTGAGGGGGAGAGACAGAGAGACACCAGTCACTGTACAGATATCTCCCTGAGGGAGAGGGACTGAGAGTCCAGACAGTTCACAGATATCTCCCTGAGTGGAATGACTGAGAGACACCAGTCAGTGTGCAGATATTACCCTGAGAGACAGAGAGACTGAGATACAGCAGTCGGAGTAGAGATATGTACCTGAGGGAGAGTGGACTGAGAGACTCCAGTCAGTGTACAGATATGTCCCTGAGGAACAGGCATTGCGAGATCAGCCAGTGTGCAGATATCACCCTTCCAGGCAGATAGCCTCAGAGATATCAGTAAGTTTATAGATATCCTCCTGAGGGAGAGGGACTGAGAGACACCAGTCTGTGTACAGATATCTCCTTGAGAGATTGGGGACTTCGGGACACCAGTCAGGATACAGATATCTCCCTGAGGGAGAGGGGACTGAATGACACTGGTCGGTGTACAGATATATCCGTGAGGGAGAGGGACTGAGAGACACCAGTCAGTGTACATACATCTGCCTAAGGGAGAGGGACTAAGGGACGCCAGTCAGCGTACAGATATCTCCCTGAGAGAGAGGGACTGAAAGACGCCAGTCAGTGTACAGATATCTCCTGAGACCGAGGGTACTAAGAGACACCAGTCAGTGTACAGATATCACCATGAGAGGTGGTGACTGAGTGTCACCAGTCAGTGTACAGATCTGTCCCTGAGATGAGTTACTGAGAGGTACCAATCAGTGTACAGATATGACCCTGAGGGAGAGAGACTGAGAGACACCAGTCAGTTTACAAATATCATCCAGAGAGGGAGTTACTGAGACTTACCAGTCAGTGTACAGATATGTCCCTGAGACAGAGAGACTGAGATACAGCAGTCGGAGTATAGATATCTCCCTGAGGGAGAGTGGACTGAAATACACCAGTCAGTATACAGATATATCCCTGGGAGATTGGGGAATTCGGGACACCAGTCAGTATACAGATATCTCCCTGAGGGAGAGGGGACTGAATGACGCTGGTCGGTGTATAGATATATCCGTGAGGGAGAGGGACAGAGAGACACCAGTCAATTACAGATAACTCACTGAGGGAGAGGGACTGAGAGACACCAGTCAGCGTCCAGATATCTCGCTGAGGAAGAGGAACTGGGAGACACCATTCAGTGCACAGATATCTCCATGAGAGTGAGGAATTGAGAGCCACCAATCAGTGTACAGATATCACCCTCAGAGGCAGGGAATGAGAGACGCTCGTCAGTGTACAGATATCTCCCTGAGGGAGAGGGACTGAGAGACCGCAGTCAGTGTACAGCTATCTTCCTGAAAGGGAGGTACTGAGAGACACTAGTCAGTGTACAGATATCTCCCTGAGTGAGAGGGACTGAGGGATACCAGTCAGTGTACAGATATCTCCCTGAGGGAGAGGGGCTGAGAGACAAAGTCAGCGTACAGATATCCCCCTGAGCGAGAGGGACTGAGTTACTCCATTTACTGTACAGATATCTCCCTGAGGAGTGCCACTGAGAGACACCAGTCAGTTAACAGATATGTCCCTGAGGGACAGGCACTGCGCGACCAGCCAGTTTACAGATATGTCCCTGAGAGACAGAGAGACTGAGTGATATTAGTCAGAGAACAGATATCTCACTGAGGGAGAGGGACTAAGAGACACGATTCGGAGTATAGATATCTCTCTGTGGGAGCCTGGAACGAGAGACACCAGTCAGTATACAGATATTTCCCTGAGAGATTGGGGACTTCGAGACACCAGTCAGTTTACAGATATCTCCCTGAGGGAGAGGGGACTGAATGACACCGGTCGGTGCACAGATATCTCCGTGAGGGAGAGGTACTGAGAGACACCATTCAGTGTAAAGATATCTCCATGAGAGTGAGGGATTGAGAGATACCAATCAGTGTACAGATATCACCCTCAGAGGCAGGGAATGAGAGACACCAGTCCGTGTACAGATATCTCCCTGAGGGAGAGGGACTGAGAGACAGCAGTCAGTGTACAGCTATCTTCCTGAAAGGGAGGTACTGAGAGAAACTAGTCAGTGTACAGAGATCTCACTGAGAGGAAGGGTACTTAGAGACACCAGTCAGTGTGCAGATAGCTCCTTAAAGAGAGTGACTGCGAGACACCAATCAGTGTAAAGATATCTGCTTGAGGGAGAGGGACTGAGAGGCACCAGTCAGTGTACAGATATCTCCCTGAGAGGGAGGGACTGAGGGACACCAGTCAGTGTACAGATATCTCACTGAGAGGAAGGGTACTTAGAGACACCAGTCAGTGTGCAGATATCGATATTTCCCTGAGCGAGAGGGACTGAGAGACACCAGTCAGTGTACAGATATCACCTGAGGGAGAGGGACTGAGAGTCCAGACAGTTCATCGATATCTCCCTGAGTGAGAGAGACTGAGAGATACCAGTCAGTGTACAGATATTACCCTATGAGACAGAGAGACTGAGATAAAGCAGTCGGAGTATAGATATCTCCCTGAGGGAGAGGGACTGAGAGACGCCAGTCAGCGTACAGATATCTCCTGAGAGGGAGGGTACTTAGAGACACCAGTCAGTGTACAGATATCACCCTGAGAGTTGGATACTGAGTGTCATCAGTCAGTGTACAGATATGTCCCTGAGAGGGAGTTACTGAGAGGTACCAGTCATTGTACAGATATCACCCTGAGGGAGAGAGACTGAGAGACACCAGTCAGTTTACAGATATCATCCTGAGAGGGAGTTACTGAGAGTTACTAGTCAGTGTACAGATATGCCCCTGAGTTAGAGGGACTGAGAGACCAGTCAGTGTTCAGATATCTCCCTGAGGAAGAGTGGACTGAGATACACCAGTCAGAGTACAGATATCTCCGTGAGCGATTGGGGACTTCGAGACACCAGTCAGTATGCAGATACCTCCTGAGGAAGAGGGGACTGAATGACACAGATCGATGTACAAATACCTCCGTGAGGGAGAGAGACAGAGAGACACCAGTCAGTGTACAGATATCTTCCTGAGGGAGAGGGATTGAGAGTCCAGACAGTTCACAGATATCTCCCTGAGTGGAATGATTGAGAGACACCAGTCAGTGTGCAGATATTACCCTGAGAGACAGAGAGACTGAGATACAGCAGTCGGAGTAGAGATATCTACCTGAGGGAGAGTGGACTGAGAGACTCCAGTCAGTGTACAGATATGTCCCTGAGGAACAGGCATTGCGAGATCAGCCAGTGTGCAGATATCACCCTTCGAAGCAGATAGCCTCAGAGATATCAGTAAGTTTATAGATATCTTCCTGAGGGAGAGGGACTGAGAGACACCAGTCTGTGTACAGATATCTCCCTGAGGGAGAGGGACTGAGAGACAGCAGTCAGTGTACAGCTATCTTCCTGAAAGGGAGGTACTGGGAGACACTAGTCAGTGTACAGATATCTCCCTGAGTAAGAGGGACTGAGAGATACCAGTCAGTGTACAGATATCTCCCTGAGGGAGAGGGGCTGAGAGACAAAGTCAGCGTACAGATATCCCCCTGAGCGAGAGGGACTGAGTTACTCCATTTACTGTACAGATATCTCCCTGAGGAGTGCCACTGAGAGACACCAGTCAGTGAACAGATATGTACCTGAGGGACAGGCACTGCGCGACCAGCCAGTTTACAGATATGTCCCTGAGAGACAGAGAGACTGAGTGATATTAGTCAGAGAACAGATATCTCACTGAGGGAGAGGGACTAAGAGACACGATTCGGAGTATAGATATCTCTCTGTGGGAGCCTGGAACGAGAGACACCAGTCAGTGTACAGATATCTCCCTGAGAGATTGGGGACTTCGAGACACCAGTCAGTTTACAGATATCTCCCTGAGGGAAAGGGAATTAGAGACACCAGTCAGTGAATATATCTCCCTGAGAGATTGGGGGCTTCGCGACACCAGTCAGTATACATATATGTCCCTGAGGGAGAGGGGACTGTATGACACCGGTCGGTGCACAGATATCGCCGTGAGGGAGAGGTACTGAGAGACACCATTCAGTGTAAAGATATCTCCATGAGAGTGAGGGATTGAGAGACACCAATCAGTGTACAAATATCACCCTCAGAGGCAGGGAATGAGAGACACCAGTCCGTGTACAGATATCTCCCTGAGAGGGAGGGACTGAGGGACACCAGTCAGTGTACAGATATCTCACTGAGAGGAAGGGTACTTAGAGACACCAGTCAGTGTGCAGATATCGATATCTTCCTGAGTGAGAGGGACTGAGAGACACCAGTCAGTGTACAGATATCACCTGAGGGAGAGGGACTGAGAGTCCAGACAGTTCATCGATATCTCCCTGAGCGAGAGGGACTGAGAGATACCAGTCAGTGTACAGATATTACCCTATGAGACAGAGAGACTGAGATAAAGCAGTCGGAGTATAGATATCTCCCTGAGGTAGAGTGGACTGAGAGACACCAGTCAGTGTACAGATATCTGCCTGAGGGAGAGGGACTGAGAGACGCCAGTCAGCGTACAGATATCTCCTGAGAGGGAGGGTAATTAGAGACACCAGTCAGTGTACAGATATCACCCTGAGAGTTGGATACTGAGTGTCATCAGTCAGTGTACAGATATGTCCCTGAGAGGGGGTTACTGAGAGGTACCAGTCATTGTACAGATATGACCCTGAGGGAGAGAGACTGAGAGACACCAGTCAGTTTACAGATATCATCCTGACAGGGAATTACTGAAAGTTACCAGTCAGTGTACAGATATGTACCTGAGATAGAGGGACTGAGAGACCAGTCAGTGTACAGATATCTCCATGAGTGTGAGGGACTGAGATACACCTGTCTGTGTACAGATATCACCCTGATGGAGTGGGACAGAGGGACACCAGTCAATGTACAAATATCTCCCTGAGGGAGTGGGACTGAGAAGCACCAGTCAGTGTACAGATATCTCCCTGAGGGAGAGGGACTGAGAGACACAATTCAGTGTACAGATATGTCGCCGAGGGAAATGGACTGAGAGACCAGTCAGTGCACAGATATCTCCCTGAGAGACAGAGAGACTGAGAGACACCAATCAGTGTACAGGTATCTCCTTGAGGGTGAGGGGTTGAGATACGCCAGTCAGTGGACAGATTTCTCCCTGAGGTAGAGGGACTGACAGACAGCAGTCAGTGTACTGATATCAGTCTGAGAGAGAGGTACTGAGAGACACCAGTCAGTGTATAGATATGTCCCTGAAGGTGAGGAATTGAGAGACACCAGTCAATGTACAAATATCTCCGTGAGGGAGAGGGACTGCGGGACACCAGTCAGTGTACAGATATCTCCCTGGGGGAGAGGGACTGAGAGACATCAGTCAGTGTACAGATATCACCCTGAGGGAGAGGGACTGAGTGTCCAGACTGTTCACAGCTATCTCCCTGAGTGGAAGGACTGAGAGATACCAGTCGGTGTACAGATATTACCTTATCAGACAGAGAGACTGAGATACAGCAGTCGGAATATAGATATCTCCCTGAGGGAGAGTGGACTGAGAGACACCAGTCAGTGTACAGATATCTGCCTGAGGAAGAGGGACTGAGAGACACCAGTCAGTTTACAGATATCACCCTGAGAGTTGGATACTGAGTGTCATCAGACAGTTTACAGCTATGTCCCTGAGAGGGAGTTACTGAGAGGTACCAGTCATTGTACAGATATGATCCTGAGGGAGAGAGACTGAGAGACACCAGTCAGTTTACAGACATCATCCTGAGAGGGAGTTACTGAGAGTTACCAGTCAGTGTACAGATATGTACCTGAGTTAGAGGGACTGAGAGACCAGTCAGTGTACAGATATCTCCCTGAGGGTGAGGGACTGAGATACACCTGTCGGAGTATAGATATCTACCTGAGGAAGAGTGGACTAATATACACAAATCAGAGTACATATATCTCCCTGAGAGATTGGGGACTTCGAGACACCAGTCAGTATGCAGATATCTCCAGAGGGAGAGGTGACTGAATGACACTGATCGATGTATAAATATCTCCGTGAGGGAGAGGGACTGAGAGTCCAGACAGTTCACAGATATCTCCCTGAGTGGAAGGACTGAGAGACACCAGTCAGTGTACAGATATTACCCTGTGAGACAGAGAGATAGAGATACAGCAATCGGAATGTAGATATCTATCTGAGGGAGAGTGGACTGAGAGACACCAGTCAGTGTACAGATATTACCCTAAGGAACAGGCATTGCGAGACCAGCCAGTGTGCAGATCTCTCCCTTCGAGGCAGAGAGACTCAGATATATCAGTAAGTTTATAGATATCTTCCTGAGGGACAATGACTGAGAGACACCAGTCTGTGTACAGATATCACCCTGATGGAGAGGGACAGAGGGACACCAGTCAATGTACAAATATCTCCCTGAGGGAGTGGGACTGATTAGCACCAGTCAGTGTACAGATATGTCCCTGAGGGAGAGGGACTGAGAGACACAATTCAGTGTACAGATATGTCCCCGAGGGAAATGGACTGAGAGACCAGTGAGGGGACAGATATCTCCCTGAGAGACAGAGAGACTGAGAGACACCAATCAGTGTACAGATATCTCCTTGAGGGTGAGGGGTTGAGATACGCCAGTCAGTGGACAGATTTCTCCCTGAGGTAGAGGTACTGACAGACAGCAGTCAGTGTACTGATATCAGCCTGAGAGAGAGGTACTGAGAGACACCAGTCAGTGCATAGATATATCCCTGAAGGTGAGGAATTGAGAGACACCAGTCAATGTACAAATATCTCCGTGAGGGAGAGGGACTGCGGGACACCAGTCAGTGTACAGATATCTCCCTGAGGGAGAGGGACTGAGAGACACCAGTCAGCGTCCAGATATCACCATGAGAAGGAGGTACTGAGAGAGACACCAGTCAGCGTCAAGATATCTCCCTGAAGAGGATGGACTGAGAGACACCATTCAGTGTACAGATATCTCCATGAGAGTATGGGATTAAGAGACACCAATCAGTGTACAGATACCACCCTCAGAAGTAGGGAATGAGAGAAACTCGTCAGTGTACAGACATCTCTCTGAGGGACAGGGACTGAGAGACAGCAGTCAGTGCACAGCCATCTCCCTGAGGTAGAGGGACTGAGAGACACCAGTCAGTGTACAGATATTCCCCTGAGGGAGAGGGACTGAGAGACACCAGTCAGTGTACAGATATCACCCTGAGCGGTAGAGACTTAGGGACAGCAGTCAGTGTACAGATATGTCGCTGGGGGAGAGGGACTGAGAGACACCATTCGGAGTATAGATATGTCTCCGTGGGAGAGTGGAAAGAGAGACACCAGTCAGTTTTCAGATATCGCCCTGAGGGAGAGGGGACTGAATGACACCGGTCGGTGCACATATATCTCCGTGAGGGAGAGGGACTGAGAGACAGCAGTCAGTGTACAGCTATCTCCCTGAGAGGGAGGTACTGATAGACACCAGTCAGTGTGCAGATATATCCTTAAAGAGAGTGACTGCGAGACACCAACCATTGTAAAGTTATCTGCCTGAGGGAGAGGGACTGAGAGACACCAGTCAGTGTACAGATATCATCCTGAGGGAGAGGGACTGAAAGTCCAGACAGTTCACAGGTATCTCCCTGAGTGGAAGAACTGAGAGATACCAGTCAGTGTACAGATATTACCCTATGAGACAGAGGGACTGAGATACAGCTGTCGGAGTATAGATATCTCACTGAGGGAGAGTGGACTGAGAGACAGCAGTCAGTGTACAGATATCTCCCTGAGAGATCGGGGAATTCGGTAAACCAGTCAGTATACAGATATCTCCCTGAGGGAGAGGGGACTGAATGACGCTGGTCGGTGTACACATATATCCGTGAGGGACAGGAACTGAGAGACACCAGTCAGTGTACAGATATCTGCCTGAGGGAGAGGGACTGATAGACGCCAGTCAGTGTAAAGATATCTCCTGAGAGGGAGGGTACTAAGAGACACCAGTCAGTGTGCAGATGTCACCCTGAGAGGTTGATACTGAGTGTCATCAGTCAGTGTACAGATATGTCCCTGAGAGGGAGTTACTGAGAGGTACCAGTCATTGTACAGATATGAACCTGAGGGAGAGAGACTGAGAGACACCAGTCAGTTTACAGATATCATCCTGAGAGGGAGTTACTGAGAGTTACTAGTCAGTGTACAGATATGCCCCTGAGTTAGAGGGACTGAGAGAATAGTCAGTGTTCAGATATCTCCCTGAGGTTGAGGGACTGAGATACACCTGTCGGAGTGCAGATATCTCCCTGAGAGATTGGGGACTTCGAGACACCAGTCAGTACGCAGAGATCTCCTGAGGGAGTGGGGACTGAATGACACAGATCGATGTACAAATATCACCGTGAGGGAGAGAGACAGAGAGACACCAGTCAGTGTACAGATATCTCCCTGAGGGAGAGGGACTGAGGGTCCAGACAGTTCACAGATATCTCCCTGAGTGTGATGACTGAGAGACACCAGTCAGTGTGCAGATATTACCCTGAGAGACAGAGAGACTGAGATACAGCAGTCGGAGTATAGATATCTATCTGAGGGAGAGTGGACTCAGACAATCCAGTCAGTGTACAGGTATGTGCTTGAGGAACAGGCATTGCGTGACCAGCCAGTGTGCAGATATCTCCCTTCGAGGCAGATTGCCTCAGAGATATCAGTAAGTTTATAGATATCTTCCTGAGGGAGAGGGACTGAGAGACACCTTTCTGTGTACAGATATCTCCCTGAGAGTTTGGGGACTTCGGGACACCAGTCAGGATACAGATATCTCCCTGAGGGAGAGGGGACTGAATGACACTGGTCGATGTACAGATATCTGCCTGAGAGAGAGGGACTGAGAGACGCCAGTCAGTGTACAGATATCTCCTGAGAGGGAGGGTACTAAGAGACACCAGTCAGTGTACAGATATCACCCTGAGAGATTGATACTGAGTGTCATCAGTCAGTGTACAGATCTGTCCCTGAGATGAGTTACTGAGAGGTACCAGTCAGTGTACAGATATGACCCTGAGGGAGAGAGACTGAGAGACACCAGTCAGTTTACAGATATCATCCAGAGAGGGAGTTACTGAGAGTTACCAGTCAGTGTACAGATATGTCCCTGAGACAGAGAGACTGAGATACAGCAGACGGAATATAGATATCTCCCTGAGGGAGAGTAGACTGAAAGACACCAGTCAGTATACAGATATCTCCATGGGAGATTGGGGAATTCGGGACACCAGTTAGTATACAGATATCTCCCTGAGGGAGAGGGGACTGAATAACGCTAGTCGGTGTACAGATATATCCGTGAGGGAGATGGACAGAGAGACACCAGTCAATTACAGATAACTCACTGAGGGAGAGGGACTGAGAGACACCAGTCAGCGTCCAGATATCTCCCTGAGGAAGAGGGACTGGGAGACACCATTCAGTGCACAGATATCTCCATGAGAGTGAGGGATTGAGAGCCACCAATCAGTGTACAGATATCACCCTCAGAGGCAGGGAATGAGAGACACTAGTCAGTGTACAGATATCTCCCTGAGGGAGAGGGACTGAGAGACAGCAGTCAGTGTACAGCTATCTTCCTGAAAGGGAGGTACTGAGAGACACTAGTCAGTGTGCAGATATCTCACTGAGGGAGAGGGACTGAGAGATACCAGTTAGTGTATAGATATCTCCCTGAGGGAGAGGAGCTGAGAGACACCAGTCAGCGTACAGATATCCCCCTGAGCGAGAGCGACTGAGTAACTGCATTTACTGTACAGATATCTCCCTGAGGAGTGCCACTGAGAGACACCAGTCAGTGAACAGATATGTACCTGAGGGACAGGCACTGCGCGACCAGCCAGTTTACAGATATGTCCCTGAGAGACAGAGAGACTGAGTGATATTAGTCAGAGAACAGATATCTCACTGAGGGAGAGGGACAAATATCCACCAGTCGGAGTATAGATATCTCTCTGTGGGAGCCTGGAACGAGAGACACCAGTCAGTGTACAGATATCTCCCTGAGAGATTGGGGACTTCGAGACACCAGTCAGTTTACAGATATCTCCCTGAGGGAGGGGGACTGAGAGACACCAGTCAGTGAACATAACTCCCTGAGAGATTGGGGGCTTCACGACACCAGTCAGTATGCAGATATCTCCCTGAGGGAGAGGGGACTGAATGATACCGGTCGGTGCACAGATATCTATGTGAGGGAGAGGTACTGAGAGACACCATTCAGTGTAAAGATATCTCCATGAGAGTGAGGGATTGAGAGACACCAATCAGTGTACAGATATCACCCTCAGAGGCAGGGAATGAGAGACACCAGTCCGTGTACAGATATCTCCCTGAGGGTGAGGGACTGAAATACACCTGTCGGAGTATCGATATCTACCTGAGGAAGAGTGGACTGAGATACAACAGTCAGAGTACAGATATCTCCCTGAGAGATTGGGGATTTCGAGACACCAGTCAGTATGCAGATAACTCCTGAGGGAGAGATGACTGAATGAAACAGATCGATGTACAAATATATCCGTGAGGGAGAGGGACAGAGAGACACCGGTCAGTGTACAGATATCTCCCTGAGGGAGAGGGACTAACAGACAGCAGTGTACAGCTATCTCCCTGAGAGGGAGGGACTGAGATCACCAGTCAGTCTCCAGATATCTCCCTGAGTGAGAGGAACTGAGAGACACCAGTCAGTGTACAGATATCTCCCTGAGGGAGAGGGTCTGAGAGACACCAGTCAGCGTACAGGTATCTCCCTGAGGGAGAGGGGCTGTGAGACACCAGTCAGTGAACATATCTCCCTGAGAGATTGGGGTCTTCAAGACACCAGTCACTATACAGATATCTCCCTGAGGGAGAGGTGACTGAATGACACCAGTCTGTGTGCAGATATCTCCCTGAGGGAGGGGGACTGAGAGACAGCAGTCAGTGTGCAGCTATCGCCCTGAGAGCGAGATACTGAGAGACACCAGTCTGTGTACAGATATCTCCCTGAGGGAGAGGTACTGAGAGACACCAGTCAGTGTACAGATATCACCCTGAGAGGTAGAGACTGAGGGACACCAGTCAGTGCACAGATATGTCGCTGGGGGAGAGGGACTGAGACACACCAGTCAGTGTACAGATATCTCCTTAATTATTGCGACTGATAGACACCAATTAGTGTACAGATATTCCTCTGATGGAGAGGGACTGAGAGACACCAATCAGTGTACAGATATCACCCTGAGAGTTAGAGACTGAGGGACACCAGTCAGTGTACAGACATCTTCCTGAGGATTGCGACTGAGAGATACCAGTCAGTGTACAGGAATTTCCTGAAAGAGAGGGGCTGTGAGACACCAGTCAGTGTACAGATATCTCCGAGTGACGGAGATAATGACAGAGACCAGTCAGTGTACAGATATCTACCTGAGAGGGAGCAACTGAAAGACACCAGTCAGTATACAGATATCACCCAGAGAGGCAGGGAGACTGATAGACATCAGTCAGAGGACAGATATCTCCCTGAGGGAGAGCGGACTGAGAGACACCAGTCAATGTACAGATATCTCCCTGAGGGAGAGGGACTGAGAGACGCCAGTAAGTGTTCAGATATAGCCCTGAGTTTGAGGTACTGAGAGAGACCAGTCAGTGTACAGATATCTCCCTGATTGAGAGGGACTGAGAGACGACAGTCAGTGTACAGATGTCTACCTGAGGGAGAGGGACTGAGAGACGCCAGTCAGTGTTCAGATATCACCCTGAGATTGAGGTACTGAGAGAGACCTCAGTGTACAAATATCTCCCTGAGGGAGAGGGACTGAGAGACACCAGTCGGAGTATAGATATCTCTCTGAGGGAGCATGGAACGAGAGACACCAGTCAGTGTACAGATATCTCCCTGAGAGATTGGTAACTTCGAGTCACCAGTCAGTTTACAGATATATCCCTGAGGGAGAGGGCACTGAATGACACCGGTCGGTGTACAGCTATCTCCGTGAGGGAGAGGGACTGAGAGACACCAGTCAGTTTATCGATATGTCCCTGAAGGAGAGGAATTGAGAGACACCAGTGAATGTACAAATATCTCCGTGAGGGAGAGGGACTGCGGGAGACCAGTCAGTGTACAGATATCTCCCTGAGGGAGCGGGACTGAGAGACACCAGTCAGCGTCCAGATATCACCATGAGAAGGAGGTACTGAGAGAGACACCAGTCAGCGTTAAGATATCTCCCTGAAGAGGATGGACTGAGAGACACCATTCAGTGTACAGATATCTCCATGAGAGTATGGGATTAAGAGACACCAATCAGTGTACAGATACCACCCTCAGAAGCAGGGAATGAGAGACACTAGTCAGTGTACAGACATCTCTCTGAGGGACAGGGACTGAGAGACACCAGTCAGTGTACAGATATTCCCCTGAGGGAGAGGGACTGAGAGACACCAGTCAGTGTACAGATATCACCCTGAGCGGTAGAGACTTAGGGACAGCAGTCAGTGTACAGATATGTCGCTGGGGGAGAGGGACTGAGAGACACCATTCGGAGTATAGATATCACTCCGTGGGAGAGTGGAAACAGAGACACCAGTAGTTCTCAGATATCGCCCTGAGGGAGAGGGGACTGAATGACACCGGTCGGTGCACAGATATCTCCGTGAGGGAGAGTGACTGAGAGACAGCAGTCAGTGTACAGCTATCTCCCTGAGAGGGAGGTACTGATAGACACCAGTCAGTGTGCAGATATATCCTTAAAGAGAGTGACTGCGAGACACCAATCATTGTAAAGTTATCTGCCTGAGGGAGAGGGACTGAGAGGCACCAGTCAGTGTACAGATATCTCCCTGAGAGGGAGGGACTGAGGGTCACCAGTCAGTGTACATATATCTCACTGAGAGGAAGGGTACTTAGAGACACCAGTCAGTGTACAGATATCGATATCTCTCTGAGTGAGAGGGACTGAGAGACACCAGTCAGTGTACAGATATCATCCTGAGGGAGAGGGACTGAGAGTCCAGACAGTTCACAGGTATCTCCCTGAGTGGAAGAACTGAGAGATACCAGTCAGTGTACAGATATTACCCTATGAGACAGAGGGACTGAGATACAGCTGTCGGAGTATAGATATCTCACTGAGGGAGAGTGGACTGAGAGACACCAGTCAGTGTACAGATATCTCCCTGAGAGATTGGGGAATTCGGTACACCAGTCAGTATACAGATATCTCCCTGAGGGAGAGGGGACTGAATGACGCTGGTCGGTGTACAGATATATCCCTGAGGGACAGGAACTGAGAGACACCAGTCAGTGTACAGATATCTGCCTGAGGGAGAGGGACTGAGAGACGCCAGTCAGTGTAAAGATATCTCCTGAGAGGGAGGGTACTAAGAGACACCAGTCAGTGTGCAGATATCACCCTAAGAGGTTGATACTGAGTGTCATCAGTAAGTGTACAGATATGACCCTGAGAGGGAGTTAATGAGAGGTACCAGTCATTGTACAGATATGACCCTGAGGGAGAGAGACTGAGAGACACCAGTCAGTTTACAGATATCATCCTGAGAGGGAGTTACTGAGAGTTACTCGTCAGTGTACAGATATGCCCCTGAGTTAGAGGGACTGAGAGACAAGTCAGTGTTCAGATATCTCTGAGGTTGAGGGACTGAGATACACCTGTCGGAGTATAGACATCTACCTGAGGAAGAGTGGACTGAGATACACCAGTCAGAGTACAGATATCTCCCTGAGACATTGGGGACTTCGAGACACCAGTTAGTATGCAGATACATCCTGAGTGAGAGGGGACTGAATGACACAGATCGATGTACAAATATCTCCGTGAGGGAGAGAGGCAGAGAGACACCAGTCAGTGTACAGATATCTCCCTGAGGGAGAGGAATTGAGAGACACCAGTCAGTGTACAGATATCTCCCTGAGGGAGAGGGACTGAGAGACACCAGTCGGAGTATAGATATCTCTCTGAGGGAACATGGAACGAGAGACACCAGTCAGTGTACAGATATCTCCCTGAGAGGTAGAGACAGAGGGACACCAGTCAGTGCACAGATATGTCGCTGGGGGAGAGGGACTGAGACACACCAGTCAGTGTACAGATATCTCCTTAATTATTGCGACTGATAGACACCAATTAGTGTACAGATATTCCTCTGATGGAGAGGGACTGAGAGACACCAATCAGTGTACAGATATCACCCTGAGAGGTAGAGACTGAGGGACACCAGTCAGTGTACAGACATCTTCCTGAGGATTGCGACTGAGAGATACCAGTCAGTGTACAGGAATTTCCTGAAAGAGAGGGGCTGTGAGACACCAGTCAGTGTACAGATATCTCCGAGTGACGGAGATAATGACAGAGACCAGTCAGTGTACAGATATCTACCTGAGAGGGAGCAACTGAAAGACACCAGTCAGTATACAGATATCACCCAGAGAGGCAGGGAGACTGATAGACATCAGTCAGAGGACAGATATCTCCCTGAGGGAGAGCGGACTGAGAGACACCAGTCAATTTACAGATATCTCCCTGAGGGAGAGGGACTGAGAGACGCCAGTAAGTGTTCAGATATAGCCCTGAGTTTGAGGTACTGAGAGAGACCAGTCAGTGTACAGATATCTCCCTGATTGAGAGGGACTGAGAGACGACAGTCAGTGTACAGATATGTCGCTGGGGGAGAGGGACTGAGAGACACCATTCGGAGTATAGATATCACTCCGTGGGAGAGTGGAAACAGAGACACCAGTAGTTCTCAGATATCGCCCTGAGGGAGAGGGGACTGAATGACACCGGTCGGTGCACAGATATCTCCGTGAGGGAGAGTGACTGAGAGACAGCAGTCAGTGTACAGCTATCTCCCTGAGAGGGAGGTACTGATAGACACCAGTCAGTGTGCAGATATATCCTTAAAGAGAGTGACTGCGAGACACCAATCATTGTAAAGTTATCTGCCTGAGGGAGAGGGACTGAGAGGCACCAGTCAGTGTACAGATATCTCCCTGAGAGGGAGGGACTGAGGGTCACCAGTCAGTGTACATATATCTCACTGAGAGGAAGGGTACTTAGAGACACCAGTCAGTGTACAGATATCGATATCTCTCTGAGTGAGAGGGACTGAGAGACACCAGTCAGTGTACAGATATCATCCTGAGGGAGAGGGACTGAGAGTCCAGACAGTTCACAGGTATCTCCCTGAGTGGAAGAACTGAGAGATACCAGTCAGTGTACAGATATTACCCTATGAGACAGAGGGACTGAGATACAGCTGTCGGAGTATAGATATCTCACTGAGGGAGAGTGGACTGAGAGACACCAGTCAGTGTACAGATATCTCCCTGAGAGATTGGGGAATTCGGTACACCAGTCAGTATACAGATATCTCCCTGAGGGAGAGGGGACTGAATGACGCTGGTCGGTGTACAGATATATCCCTGAGGGACAGGAACTGAGAGACACCAGTCAGTGTACAGATATCTGCCTGAGGGAGAGGGACTGAGAGACGCCAGTCAGTGTAAAGATATCTCCTGAGAGGGAGGGTACTAAGAGACACCAGTCAGTGTGCAGATATCACCCTAAGAGGTTGATACTGAGTGTCATCAGTAAGTGTACAGATATGACCCTGAGAGGGAGTTAATGAGAGGTACCAGTCATTGTACAGATATGACCCTGAGGGAGAGAGACTGAGAGACACCAGTCAGTTTACAGATATCATCCTGAGAGGGAGTTACTGAGAGTTACTCGTCAGTGTACAGATATGCCCCTGAGTTAGAGGGACTGAGAGACAAGTCAGTGTTCAGATATCTCTGAGGTTGAGGGACTGAGATACACCTGTCGGAGTATAGACATCTACCTGAGGAAGAGTGGACTGAGATACACCAGTCAGAGTACAGATATCTCCCTGAGACATTGGGGACTTCGAGACACCAGTTAGTATGCAGATACATCCTGAGTGAGAGGGGACTGAATGACACAGATCGATGTACAAATATCTCCGTGAGGGAGAGAGGCAGAGAGACACCAGTCAGTGTACAGATATCTCCCTGAGGGAGAGGAATTGAGAGACACCAGTCAGTGTACAGATATCTCCCTGAGGGAGAGGGACTGAGAGACACCAGTCGGAGTATAGATATCTCTCTGAGGGAACATGGAACGAGAGACACCAGTCAGTGTACAGATATCTCCCTGAGAGGTAGAGACTGAGGGACACCAGTCAGTGCACAGATATGTCGCTGGGGGAGAGGGACTGAGACACACCAGTCAGTGTACAGATATCTCCTTAATTATTGCGACTGATAGACACCAATTAGTGTACAGATATTCCTCTGATGGAGAGGGACTGAGAGACACCAATCAGTGTACAGATATCACCCTGAGAGGTAGAGACTGAGGGACACCAGTCAGTGTACAGACATCTTCCTGAGGATTGCGACTGAGAGATACCAGTCAGTGTACAGGAATTTCCTGAAAGAGAGGGGCTGTGAGACACCAGTCAGTGTACAGATATCTCCGAGTGACGGAGATAATGACAGAGACCAGTCAGTGTACAGATATCTACCTGAGAGGGAGCAACTGAAAGACACCAGTCAGTATACAGATATCACCCAGAGAGGCAGGGAGACTGATAGACATCAGTCAGAGGACAGATATCTCCCTGAGGGAGAGCGGACTGAGAGACACCAGTCAATTTACAGATATCTCCCTGAGGGAGAGGGACTGAGAGACGCCAGTAAGTGTTCAGATATAGCCCTGAGTTTGAGGTACTGAGAGAGACCAGTCAGTGTACAGATATCTCCCTGATTGAGAGGGACTGAGAGACGACAGTCAGTGTACAGATGTCTACCTGAGGGAGAGGGACTGAGAGACGCCAGTCAGTGTTCAGATATCACCCTGAGATTGAGGTACTGAGAGAGACCTCAGTGTACAAATATCTCCCTGAGGGAGAGGGACTGAGAGACACCAGTCGGAGTATAGATATCTCTCTGAGGGAGCATGGAACGAGAGACACCAGTCAGTGTACAGATATCTCCCTGAGAGATTGGTAACTTCGAGTCACCAGTCAGTTTACAGATATATCCCTGAGGGAGAGGGCACTGAATGACACCGGTCGGTGTACAGCTATCTCCGTGAGGGAGAGGGACTGAGAGACACCAGTCAGTTTATCGATATGTCCCTGAAGGAGAGGAATTGAGAGACACCAGTGAATGTACAAATATCTCCGTGAGGGAGAGGGACTGCGGGACACCAGTCAGTGTACAGATATCTCCCTGAGTGAGAGGGACTGAGAGACACCAGTCAGCGTCCAGATATCACCATGAGAAGGAGGTACTGAGAGAGACACCAGTCAGCGTTAAGATATCTCCCTGAAGAGGATGGACTGAGAGACACCATTCAGTGTACAGATATCTCCATGAGAGTATGGGATTAAGAGACACCAATCAGTGTACAGATACCACCCTCAGAAGCAGGGAATGAGAGACACTAGTCAGTGTACAGACATCTCTCTGAGGGACAGGGACTGAGAGACACCAGTCAGTGTACAGATATTCCCCTGAGGGAGAGGGACTGAGAGACACCAGTCAGTGTACAGATATCACCCTGAGCGGTAGAGACTTAGGGACAGCAGTCAGTGTACAGATATGTCGCTGGGGGAGAGGGACTGAGAGACACCATTCGGAGTATAGATATCACTCCGTGGGAGAGTGGAAACAGAGACACCAGTAGTTCTCAGATATCGCCCTGAGGGAGAGGGGACTGAATGACACCGGTCGGTGCACAGATATCTCCGTGAGGGAGAGTGGCTGAGAGACAGCAGTCAGTGTACAGCTATCTCCCTGAGAGGGAGGTACTGATAGACACCAGTCAGTGTGCAGATATATCCTTAAAGAGAGTGACTGCGAGACACCAATCATTGTAAAGTTATCTGCCTGAGGGAGAGGGACTGAGAGGCACCAGTCAGTGTACAGATATCTCCCTGAGAGGGAGGGACTGAGGGTCACCAGTCAGTGTACATATATCTCACTGAGAGGAAGGGTACTTAGAGACACCAGTCAGTGTACAGATATCGATATCTCTCTGAGTGAGAGGGACTGAGAGACACCAGTCAGTGTACAGATATCATCCTGAGGGAGAGGGACTGAGAGTCCAGACAGTTCACAGGTATCTCCCTGAGTGGAAGAACTGAGAGATACCAGTCAGTGTACAGATATTACCCTATGAGACAGAGGGACTGAGGTACAGCTGTCGGAGTATAGATATCTCACTGAGGGAGAGTGGACTGAGAGACACCAGTCAGTGTACAGATATCTCCCTGAGAGATTGGGGAATTCGGTACACCAGTCAGTATACAGATATCTCCCTGAGGGAGAGGGGACTGAATGACGCTGGTCGGTGTACAGATATATCCATGAGGGACAGGAACTGAGAGACACCAGTCAGTGTACAGATATCTGCCTGAGGGAGAGGGACTGAGAGACGCCAGTCAGTGTAAAGATATCTCCTGAGAGGGAGGGTACTAAGAGACACCAGTCAGTGTGCAGATATCACCATAAGAGGTTGATACTGAGTGTCATCAGTAAGTGTACAGATATGACCCTGAGAGGGAGTTAATGAGAGGGACCAGTCATTGTACAGATATGACCCTGAGGGAGAGAGACTGAGAGACACCAGTCAGTTTACAGATATCATCCTGAGAGGGAGTTACTGAGAGTTACTCGTCAGTGTACAGATATGCCCCTGAGTTAGAGGGACTGAGAGACAAGTCAGTGTTCAGATATCTCTGAGGTTGAGGGACTGAGATACACCTGTCGGAGTATAGACATCTACCTGAGGAAGAGTGGACTGAGATACACCAGTCAGAGTACAGATATCTCCCTGAGACATTGGGGAATTCGAGACACCAGTTAGTATGCAGATACATCCTGAGTGAGAGGGGACTGAATGACACAGATCGATGTACAAATATCTCCGTGAGGGAGAGAGGCAGAGAGACACCAGTCAGTGTACAGATATCTCCCTGAGGGAGAGGAATTGAGAGAGACCAGTCAGTGTACAGATATCTCCCTGAGGGAGAGGGACTGAGAGACACCAGTCGGAGTATAGATATCTCTCTGAGGGAACATGGAACGAGAGACACCAGTCAGTGTACAGATATCTCCCTGAAAGATTGGTGACTTCGAGTCACCAGTCAGTTTACAGATATATCCCTGAGGGAGTGGGGACTGAATGACACCGGTCGGTGTACAGCTATTACCGTGAGGGAGAGGGACTGAGAGACACCAGTCAGTGTATAGATATGTCCCTGAAGGAGAGGAATTCAGAGACACCAGTCAATGTACAAATATCTGCGTGAGGGAGAGGGACTGCGGGACACCAGTCAGTGTAGAGATATCTCCCTGAGGGAGAGGGACTGAGAGACACCAGTCAGCGTCCAGATATCACCATGAGAAGGAGGTACTGAGAGAGACACCAGTCAGCGTCAAGATATCTCCCTGAAGAGGATGGACTGAGAGACACCATTCAGTGTACAGATATCTCCATGAGAGTATGGGATTAAGAGACACCAATCAGTGTACAGATACCACCCTCAGAAGCAGGGAATGAGAGACACTAGTCAGTGTACAGACATCTCTCTGAGGGAGAGGGACTGAGAGACAGCAGTCAGTGCATAGCCATCTCCCTGAGGGAGAGGGACTGAGAGACACCAGTCAGTGTACAGATATTCCCCTGAGGGAGAGGGACTGAGAGACACCAGTCAGTGTACAGATATCACCCTGGGCGGTAGAGACTTAGGGACAGCAGTCAGTGTACAGATATGTCGCTGGGGGAGAGGGACTGAGAGACACCATTCGGAGTATAGATATCTCCCCGTGGGAGAGTGGAAAGAGAGAAACCAATCAGTTTTCAGATATCGCCCTGAGGGAGAGGGGACTGAATGACACCGGTCGGTGCACAGATATCTCCGTGAGGGAGAGGGACTGAGAGACAGCAGTCAGTGTACAGCTATCTCCCTGAGAGGGAGGTACTGATAGACACCAGTCAGTGTGCAGATATATCCTTAAAGAGAGTGACTACGAGACACCAAACATTGTAAAGTTATCTGCCTGAGGGAGAGGGATTGAGAGGCACCAGTCAGTGTACAGATATCCACCTGAGAGGGAGGGACTGAGGGTCACCAGTCAGTGTACATATATCTCACTGAGAGGAAGGGTACTTAGAGACACCAGTCAGTGTACAGATATCGATATCTCCCTGAGTGAGAGGGACTGAGAGACACCAGTCAGTGTACAGATGTCATCCTGAGAGAGAGGGACGAAGAGTCCAGACAGTTCACAGGTATTTCCCTGAGTGGAAGAACTGAGAGATACCAGTCAGTGTACAGATATTACCCTATGAGACAGAGGGACTGAGATACAGCTGTCGGAGTATAGATATCTCACTGAGGGAGAGTGGACTGAAAGACACCAGTCAGTGTACAGATATCTCCCTGAGAGATTGGGGAATTCGGTACACCAGTCAGTATACAGATATCTCCCTGAGGGAGAGGGGACTGAATGACGCTGGTCGGTGTACAGATATATCCGTGAGGGACAGGAACTGAGAGACACCGGTCAGTGTACAGATATCTGCCTAAGGGAGAGGGACTGAGAGACGCCAGTCAGTGTAAAGATATCTCCTGAGAGGGAGGGTACTAAGAGACACCAGTCAGTGTGCAGATATCACCCTGAGAGGTTGATACTGAGTGTCATCAGTCGGTTTACAGATATGTCCCTGAGGGAGAGGGGACTGAATGACACCGGTCGGTGTACAGCTATCTCCGTGAGGGAGAGGGACTGAGAGACACCAGTCAGTGTATCGATATGTCCCTGAAGGAGAGGAATTGAGAGACACCAGTGAATGTACAAATATCTCCGTGAGGGAGAGGGACTGCGGGACACCAGTCAGTGTACAGATATCTCCCTGAGGGAGAGGGACTGAGAGACACCAGTCAGCGTCCAGATATCACCATGAGAAGGAGGTACTGAGAGAGACACCAGTCAGCGTCAAGATATCTCCCTGAAGAGGATGGACTGAGAGACAACATTCAGTGTACAGATATCTCCATGAGAGTATGGGATTAAGAGACACCAATCAGTGTACAGATACCACCCTCAGAAGCAGGGAATGAGAGACACTAGTCAGTGTACAGACATCTCTCTGAGGGACAGGGACTGAGAGACAGCAGTCAGTGCACAGCCATCTCCCTGAGGGAGAGGGACTGAGAGACACCAGTCAGTGTACAGATATTCCCCTGAGGGAGAGGGACTGAGAGACACCAGTCAGTGTACAGATATCACCCTGGGCGGTAGAGACTTAGGGACAGCAGTCAGTGTACAGATATGTCGCTGGGGGAGAGGGACTGAGAGACACCATTCGGAGTATAGATATCTCCCCGTGGGAGAGTGGAAAGAGAGAAACCAGTCAGTTTTCAGATATCGCCCTGAGGGAGAGGGGACTGAATGACACCGGTCGGTGCACAGATATCTCCGTGAGGGAGAGGGACTGAGAGACAGCAGTCAGTGTACAGCTATCTCCCTGAGAGGGAGGTACTGATAGACACCAGTCAGTGTGCAGATATATCCTTAAAGAGAGTGACTGCGAGACACCAATCATTGTAAAGTTATCTGCCTGAGGGAGAGGGACTGAGAGGCACCAGTCAGTGTACAGATATCTACCTGAGAGGGAGGGACTGAGGGTCACCAGTCAGTGTGCATATATCTCACTGAGAGGAAGGGTACTTAGAGACACCAGTCAGTGTACAGATATCGATATCTCCCTGAGTGAGAGGGACTGAGAGACACCAGTCAGTGTACAGATGTCATCCTGAGAGAGAGGGACCAAGAGTCCAGACAGTTCACAGGTATCTCCCTGAGTGGAAGAACTGAGAGATACCAGTCAGTGTACAGATATTACCCTATGAGACAGAGGGACTGAGATACAGCTGTCGGAGTATAGATATCTCACTGAGGGAGAGTGGACTGAGAGACACCAGTCAGTGTACAGATATCTCCCTGAGAGATTGGGGAATTCGGTACACCAGTCAGTATACAGATATCTCCCTGAGGGAGAGGGGACTGAATGACGCTGGTCGGTGTACAGATATATCCGTGAGGGAGAGAGACAGAGAGACACCAGTCAGTGTACAGATATCTCCCTGAGGGAGAGGGACTGAGAGTCCAGACAGTTCACAGATATCTGCCTGAGTGGAATGACTGAGAGACACCAGTCAGTGTGCAGATATTACCCTGAGAGACAGAGAGACTGAGATACAGCAGTCGGAGTATAGATATCTATCTGAGGGAGAGTGGACTGAGAGACTCCAGTCAGTGTACAGATATGTCCCTGAGGAACAGGCATTGCGAGACCAGCCAGTGTGCAGATATCTCCCTTCGAGGCAGATTGCCTCAGAGATATCAGTAAGTTTATAGATATCTTCCTGAGGGAGAGGGACTGAGAGACACCAGTCTGTGTACAGATATCTCCCTGAGAGATTGGGGACTTCGGGACACCAGTCAGGACACAGATATCTCCCTGAGGGAGAGGGGACTGAATGACACTGGTCGGTGTACAGATATATCCGTGAGGGAGAGGGACTGAGAGACACCAGTCAGTGTACAGATATCTGCCTAAGGGAGAGGGACTGAGAGACAGCAGTCAATGTACAGCGATCTCCCTGAGAGGGAGGTACTGAGAGACATCAGTCAGTGTACAGATATCTCACTTAGGTAGAGGGACTAAGAGACAGCAGTCAGTGTACAGATATCCCCCTAAGGGAGATGGACTGAGAGATACCCGTCAGTGTACATATCTATCCATGAGCGAGATGAACTGAGACACCAGTCAATGTACAGATATGGACATGAGGGAGTGCGACTGAGAGACTCAAGTCAGTTTACTGATAACTCCCTGAGAGGGAGGGACTGAGAGACACCAGTCAGTGAACAGATATCTCCCTGAGGGACAGGCACTGCGAGACCAGCCAGTGTAGAGATATCTCCCTGAGGGAGAGGTCTGAGAGACACCAAGCGAAGTACAGATATCTCCCTGACGGAGAATGGATTGAGAGACACCAGTCAATGTGCAGCTATCTTCCTGAGGGATTGGGGACTTCGGTAAAAAAGGCAGTATGCAGATATATCCCTGAGGGAGAGGGACTGAGTGAAAGCAGTCAGTGTACAGCAATCTCCCTGAAGGAGAGGGACTGCAAGTCATCAGTGAGAGTACAGATATCTTCCTGAGAGGCAGGGACTGAGAGACACCGGTCAGTAAACAGATATCACCCTGCGAGTGAAGGACTGAGAGATACAAGTCAGTGTACAGATATGTCCCTGAAGGATAGGGACTGAGAGATACCAATCAGTATACAGATATGTCCCTGAACGAGAGTGAGTGAGCGACACCAGTCAGTGTACAGATATCTCCCTGAAAGAGAGGGACTGAGAGACACCAGTAAGTGTCCAGATATCTCACTGAGGGAGTGGGACTGAGAACCACCATTCAGTATACAGATATGTCACTGAGTGAGTGGGACTGAGTGACAGTCAGTATACAGATACCTCCCAGAGGGAGAAGGATTGAGAGACACCACTCAGTGTCCAGATATGTCCCTGAGGGAAATGGACTGAGAAAACAATCAGTGTACAGATATCTCCCTGAGAGTGAGGGTTGAGATACACCTTTCAGTGTATAGATATCTACCTGAGGAAGAGTGGACTGAGAGACACCATTCAGTGCACAGATATCTCCATGAGAGTGAGGGATTGAGAGCCACCAATCAGTGTACAGATATCACCCTCAGAGGCAGGGAATTAGAGACACTAGTCAGAGTACAGATATCTCCCTGAGGGAGAGGGACTGAGAGACACCAGTCAGTGAACAGATATGTACCTGAGGGACAGGCACTGCGCGACCAGCCAGTTTACAGATATGTCCCTGAGAGACAGAGAGACTGAGTGATATTAGTCAGAGAACAGATATCTCACTGAGGGAGAGGGACTAAGAGACACCATTCGGAGTATAGATATCTCTCTGTGGGAGCCTGGAACGAGAGACACCAGTCAGTGTACAGATATCTCCCTGAGAGATTGGGGACTTCGAGACACCAGTCAGTTTACAGATATCTCCCTGAGGAGTGTCACTGAGAGACACCAGTCAGTGAACAGATATGTACCTGAGGGACCGGCAGTTCGCGACCAGCAAGTTTACAGATATGTCCCTGAGAGACAGAGAGACTGAGTGATATTAGTCAGAGAACAGATATCTCACTGAGGGAGAGGGACTAAGAGACACCAGTCGGAGTATAGATATCTCTCTGTGGGAGCCTGGAACGAGAGACACCAGTCAATGTACAGATATCTCCCTGAGAGATTGGGGACTTCGAGTCACCAGTCAGTTTACAGATATCTCCCTGAGGGAGGGGGACTGAGAGACACCAGTCAGTGAACATATCTCCCTGAGAGATTGTGGGCTTCACGACACCAGTCAGTATACAGATACCTCCCTGAGGGAGAGGGGACTGCATGATACCGGTCGGTGCACAGATATCTCCGTGAGGGAGAGGTACTGAGAGACACCATTCAGTGTAAAAATATCTCCATGAGAGTGAGGGATTGAGAGACACCAATCAGTGTACAGATATCACCCTCAGAGGCAGGGAATGAGAGACACCAGTCCGTGTACAGATATCTCCCTGAGGATGAGGGACTGAGATACACCTGTCGGAGTATCGATATCTACCTGAGGAAGAGTGGACTGAGATACAACAGTCAGAGTACAGATATCTCCCTGAGAGATTGGGGACTACGAGACACCAGTCAGTATGCAGATAACTCCTGAGGGAGAGATGACTGAATGACACAGATCGATTTACAAATATATCCGTGAGGGAGAGGGACAGAGAGACACCAGTCAGTGTACAGATATCTCCCTGAGGGAGAGGGACTAAGAGACAGCAGTGTACAGCTATCTCCCTGAGAGGGAGGGACTGAGATCACCAGTCAGTCTCCAGATATCTCCCTGAGTGAGAGGAACTGAGAGACACCAGTCAGTGTACAGATATCTCCCTGAGTGAGAGGAACTGAGAGACACCAGTCAGTGTACAGATATCTCCCTGAGGGAGATGGGTCTGAGAGACACCAGTCAGCGTACAGGTATCTCCCTGAGGGAGAGGGGCTGTGAGACACCAGTCAGTGAACATATCTCCCTGAGAGATTGGGTGCTTCGAGACACCAGTCACTGTATAGATATCTCCCTGAGGGAGAGGTGACTGAATGACACCAGTCTGTGTGCAGATAGCTCCCTGAGGGAGGGGGACTGAGAGACAGCAGTCAGTTTACAGCTATCGCCCTGAGAGCGAGGTACTGAGAGAGACCAGTCTGTGTACAGATATCTCCCTGAGGGAGAGGGACTGAGAGACACCAGTCAGTGTACAGATATCACCCTGAGAGGTAGAGACTGAGGGACACCAGTCAGTGCACAGATATATCGCTGGGGGAGAGGGACTGAGACACACCAGTCAGTGTACAGATATCTCCTTAAGTATTGCGACTGATAGACACCAATTAGTGTACAGATATTCCTCTGATGGAGAGGGACTAAGAGACACCACTCAGTGTACAGATATCACCCTGAGATGTAGAGACTGAGGGACACCAGTCAGTGTACAGACATCTTCCTGAGGATTGCGACTGAGAGATACCAGTCAGTGTGCAGATATGTCCCTGAAAGAGAGGGATTGTGAGACACCAGTCAGTGTACAGATATCTCCGAGAGACGGAGATAATGACAGAGACCAGTCAGTGTACAGATATCTACCTGAGAGGGAGCAACTGAAAGACACCAGTCAGTATACAGATATCACCCAGAGAGGCAGGGAGACTGATAGACATCAGTCAGAGGACAGATATCTCCCTGAGGGAGAGCGGACTGAGAGACACCAGTCAATGTACAGATATCTCCCTGAGGGAGAGGGACTGAGAGACGCCAGTAAGTGTTCAGATATCACCCTGAGATTGAGGTACTGAGAGAGACCAGTTAGTGTACAGATATCCCCCTGATGGAGAGGGACTGAGAGACGACAGTCAGTGTACAGATGTCTCCCTGAGGGAGAGGGACTGAGAGACGCCAGACAGTGTTCAGATATCACCCTGAGATTGAGGTACTGAGAGAGACCAGTCAGTGTACATATATCTCCCTGAGGGAGAGGGACTGAGAGACACCAGTCGGAGTATTGATATCTCTCTGAGGGAGAATGCAACGAGAGACACCAGTCAGTGTACAGATATCTCCCTGAGAGATTGGTGACTTCGAGTCACCAGTCAGTTTACAGATATATCCCTGAGGGAGAGGGGACTGAATGACACCGGTCGGTGTACAGCTATCTCCGTGAGGGAGAGAGACTGAGACATACCAGTCAGTGTACAGATATCTCCGTGAGGGAGAGGGACTGAGATACACCAGTCTGTGTGCAGGTATCTCCCTGAGGAAGGGGGACTGAGAGATAGCAGTCAGTGTACAGCTATCTCCCTGAGAGGGAGGTACTGAGAGACACCAGTCTGTGTACAGCTATCTCTCTGAGGGAGAGGGACTGAGAGACACCAGTCAGTGTACAGATATCTCTCTGAGGGAGTGGGTCTGAGAACACCAGTCAGTGTACAGATATGTCGCTGGGGGAGAGGGACTGTGAGATACTAGTCAGTGTACAGATATCACCCTGAGAGGGAGGGACATAGAGACACCAGTCAGTGTACAGATATCTCCCTGAGGAAGAGGAACTGAGAGGCACAATTCAGTGTAAAGATACCTCCATGAGAGTGAATGATTTAGAGATACCATCAGTGTACATATATCACTCTCAGAGGCAGGGAATGAGAGACAACAGTCCGTGTACAGATATCTCCCTGAGGGAGAGTGACTGAGAGACACCAGTCAGTGTACAGATATCTGCCTGAGAGATTGGGGACTTCGAGACACCAGTCAGTATACACATATCTTCCTGAGCGAGAGGGACTGAGAGACAGCAGCCAGTGCACAGCTATCTCCCTGACGGAGAAGGACTGAAAGACATCAATGAGTGTGCAGATATCTCCATGAGAGGGAGGGACTGAGAAGGAGCAGTCAGTGTACAAACATCTCCCTGTTGGTGAGGGACTGAGATACACCAGTCGCATTATAGATCGATCCGTGAGTGAGAGTGGAGTGAGAGACACCAGTCAGTGTACAGATATATCCCTGACAGATTGGGGACTTCGAGACAGCAGTCAGTATACAGATATATCCCCGAGGGAGAGGGGACTGAATGACATCGGTCGGTGTACAGATATCTCCGTGAGGGGGAGAGACTGAGAGACACCAATCAGTGTACAGATATTTCCCTCAGGGATCGTGACTGAGAGACAGCAGTCAATGTACAGCGATCTCCCTGAGAGGGAGGTACTGAGAGACATCAGTCAGTGTACAGATATCTCACTTAGGTAGAGGGACTGAGAGACAGCAGTCAGTGTACAGACATCTCTCTGAGGGACAGGGTCTGAGAGACAGCATTCAGTGCACAGCCATCTCCCTGAGGGAGAGGGACTGAGAGACACCAGTCAGTGTACAGATATTCCCCTGAGGGAGAGGGATTGAGAGACACCAATCAGTGTACAGATATCACCCTCAGAGGCAGGGAATGAGAGACACCAGTCCGTGTACAGATATCTCCCTGAGGATGAGGGACTGAGATACACCTGTCGGAGTATCGATATCTACCTGAGGAAGAGTGGACTGAGATACAACAGTCAGAGTACAGATATCTCCCTGAGAGATTGGGGACTACGAGACACCATTCAGTATGCAGATAACTCCTGAGGGAGAGATGACTGAATGACACAGATCGATGTACAAATATATCCGTGAGGGAGAGGGACAGAGAGACACCAGTCAGTGTACAGATATCTCCCTGAGGGAGAGGGACTAAGAGACAGCAGTGTACAGCTATCTCCCTGAGAGGGAGGGACTGAGATCACCAGTCAGTCTCCAGATATCTCCCTGTGTGAGAGGAACTGAGAGACACCAGTCAGCGTACAGGTATCTCCCTGAGGGAGAGGGGCTGTGAGACACCAGTCAGTGAACATATCTCCCTGAGAGATTGGGTGCTTCGAGACACCAGTCACTGTACAGATATCTCCCTGAGGGAGAGGTGACTGAATGACACCAGTCTGTGTGCAGATAGCTCCCTGAGGGAGGGGGACTGAGAGACAGCAGTCAGTTTACAGCTATCGCCCTGAGAGCGAGGTACTGAGAGAGACCAGTCTGTGTACAGATATCTCCCTGAGGGAGAGGGACTGAGAGACACCAGTCAGTGTACAGATATCACCCTGAGAGGTAGAGACTGAGGGACACCAGTCAGTACACAGATATATCGCTGGGGGAGAGGGACTGAGACACTCCAGTCAGTGTACAGATATCTCCTTAAGTATTGCGACTGATAGACACCAATTAGTGTACAGATATTCCTCTGATGGAGAGGGACTGAGAGACACCACTCAGTGTACAGATATCACCCTGAGATGTAGAGACTGAGGGACACCAGTCAGTGTACAGACATCGTCCTGAGGATTGCGACTGAGAGATACCAGTCAGTGTACAGATATGTCCCTGAAAGAGAGGGATTGTGAGACACCAGTCAGTGTACAGATATCTCCGAGAGACGGAGATAATGACAGAGACCAGTCAGTGTACAGATATCTACCTGAGAGGGAGCAACTGAAAGACACCAGTCAGTATACAGATATCACCCAGAGAGGCAGGGAGACTGATAGACATCAGTCAGAGGACAGATATCTCCCTGAGGGAGAGCGGACTGAGAGACACCAGTCAATGTACAGATATCTCCCTGAGGGAGAGGGACTGAGAGACGCCAGTAAGTGTTCAGATATCACCCTGAGATTGAGGTACTGAGAGAGACCAGTTAGTGTACAGATATCCCCCTGATGGAGAGGGACTGAGAGACGACAGTCAGTGTACAGATGTCTCCCTGAGGGAGAGGGACTGAGAGACGACAGTCAGTGTTCAGATATCACCCTGAGATTGAGGTACTGAGAGAGACCAGTCAGTGTACATATATCTCCCTGAGGGAGAGGGAATGAGAGACACCAGTCGGAGTATTGATATCTCTCTGAGGGAGCATGCAACGAGAGACACCAGTCAGTGTACAGATATCTCCCTGAGAGATTGGTGACTTCGAGTCACCAGTCAGTTTACAGATATATCCCTGAGGGAGAGGGGACTGAATGACACCGGTCGGTGTACAGCTATCTCCGTGAGGGAGAGAGACTGTGACATACCAGTCAGTGTACAGATATCTCCGTGAGGGAGAGGGACTGAGATACACCAGTCTGTGTGCAGGTATCTCCCTGAGGAAGGGGGACTGAGAGATAGCAGTCAGTGTACAGCTATCTCCCTGAGAGGGAGGTACTGAGAGACACCAGTCTGTGTACAGCTATCTCTCTGAGGGCGAGGGACTGAGAGACACCAGTCAGTTTACAGATATCTCTCTGAGGGAGTGGGTCTGAGAACACCAGTCAGTGTACAGATATGTCGCTGGGGGAGAGGGACTGTGAGATACTAGTCAGTGTACAGATATCACCCTGAGAGGGAGGGACATAGAGACACCAGTCAGTGTACAGATATCTCCCTGAGGAAGAGGAACTGAGAGGCACAATTCAGTGTAAAGATACCTCCATGAGAGTGAATGATTTAGAGACACCATCAGTGTACATATATCACTCTCAGAGGCAGGGAATGAGAGACAACAGTCCGTGTACAGATATCTCCCTGAGGGAGAGTGACTGAGAGACACCAGTCAGTGTACAGATATCTGCCTGAGAGATTGGGGACTTCGAGACACCAGTCAGTATACACATATCTTCCTGAGCGAGAGGGACTGAGAGACAGCAGCCAGTGCACAGCTATCTCCCTGACGGAGAAGGACTGAAAGACATTAATGAGTGTACAGATATCTCCATGAGAGGGAGGGACTGAGAAGGAGCAGTCAGTGTACAATAATCTCCCTGAGGGTGAGGGTCTGAGATACACCAGTCGCATTACAGATCGATCCGTGAGTGAGAGTGGAGTGAGAGACACCAGTCAGTGTACAGATATATCCCTGACAGATTGGGGACTTCGAGACAGCAGTCAGTATAGAGATATATCCCCGAGGGAGAGGGGACTGAATGACATCGGTCGGTGTACAGATATCTCCGTGAGGGGGAGAGACTGAGAGACACCAATCAGTGTACAGATATTTCCCTCAGGGATCGTGACTGAGAGACAGCAGTCAATGTACAGCGATCTCCCTGAGAGGGAGGTACTGAGAGACATCAGTCAGTGTACAGATATCTCACTTAGGTAGAGGGACTGAGAGACAGCAGTCAGTGTACAGATATCCCCCGAAGGGAGATGGACTGAGAGATACCCGTCAGTGTACATATCTATCCATGAGCGAGATGAACTGAGACACCAGTCAATGTACAGATATGGACATGAGGGAGTGCGACTGAGAGACTCAAGTCAGTTTACTGATAACTCCCTGAGAGGGAGGGACTGAGAGACACCAGTCAGTGAACAGATATCTCCCTGAGGGACAGGCACTGCGAGACCAGCCAGTGTAGAGATATCTCCCTGAGGGAGAGGTCTGAGAGACACCAAGCGAAGTACAGATGTCTCCCTGACGGAGAATGGATTGAGAGACACCAGTCAATGTGCAGCTATCTACCTGAGGGATTGGGGACTTCGGTAAAAAAGGCAGTATGCAGATATATCCCTGAGGGAGAGGGACTGAGTGAAAGCAGTCAGTGTACAGCAATCTCCCTGAATGAGAGGGACTGCAAGTCATCAGTGAGAGTACAGATATCTTCCTGAGAGGGAGGGACTGAGAGACACCAGTCAGTGTACAGATATCACCCTGCGAGGGAGGGACTGAGAGATACAAGTCAGTTTACAGATATGTCCCTGAAGGATAGGGACTGAGAGATACCAATCAGTATACAGATATGTCCCTGAACGAGAGTGAGTGAGAGACACCAGTCAGTGTACAGATATCTCCCTGAAAGAGAGGGACTGAGAGACACCAGTAAGTGTCCAGATATCTCACTGAGGGAGTGGGACTGAGAACCACCATTCAGTGTACAGATATGTCACTGAGTGAGTGGGACTGAGTGACAGTCAGTATACAGATACCTCCCAGAATAAGAAGGATTGAGAGACACCACTCAGTGTCCAGATATGTCCCTGAGGGAAATGGACTGAGAAACCAATCAGTGTACAGATATCTCCCTGAGAGTGAGGGTTGAGATACACCTTTCGGTGTATAGATATCTACCTGAGGAAGAGTGGACTGAGAGACACCAGTCAGTGCACAGATATCTCTCTGAGAGATTGGGGACTTCGAGACATCAGTCAGTGTACAGATATCTCCCTGAGGGAGAGGGGACTGAATGACACCGGTCGGTGTACAGATATCTCCGTGAGGGAGAGGGACTGAGAGACACCAGTGAGTGTGCAGATGTCTCCCTGAGAGGGAGGATCTAAGAGAGACCAACCAGTATACAGATATCTCCCTGAGAGTCAGAGAGACTGAGAGACATCAGTCAGTGTACAGATATCTTCCTGAGGAGAAGGATTGAGAGACACCTGTCAGTGTACAGATATATCCCTGAGGGAGAGGGACTGAGAGACACCTGGCATTGTACAGATATGTCCCTGATGGAGAGGGACTGAGAGACCAGTCACTATACAGATATCACCCTGAGGGAGAGGGACTGTGAGAAACCAGTCAGTGTGGAGATATCTCCCTGAGAGGGAGGTACTGAGAGACAACAGTCAGTATACAGTATCTCCCTTTCAATTCCATCAATAAAATCAGTGATTTCATGAAGTAAGATATGTAACCATGACCGGGAAAATAACCTGCCCTCTTTAATGCTGGGATTCAGATTCACTGTTACTGCTGTAAATTTCTAAGAAATCTTGTGTTGGACAGTGTGAACTCAGTATCAGAATTTTGAACGATATGATCCAGATCTGAACCTCTGTAGGCATACGTTCAGCTCCGTCTCCCTCCCAGCCATGAACTCGTGTTGTATTGATTCTGCCATATTCGGATGGATGGGGATTTCCATAATGATTCTGTAAAGACTGAACTTATAAAGAGGAATAGTGAAACCCTGAAATGTTTGGCTTACAATGGGAGAACCTGTTTCTGGATTTTGGAAATTCTGATATTACTTCGCAACCTTCCATTCAAAAGTCTGTATTTTCAATTCTGCACAGTGAATTCAATTCCCGCAGTGAGATTAAGATGGCTTTGATTTGTACATTTAGGGGGGTTACTGATTAAATGATGGGAAGTGATGTATTGATCTGAGCAATATGCAGATCTGAAATATGTTTTATATATATTTCAACATAATATACATTTTAAAGAAGATTGTATGAACCTTTTGACTGCATCTAACTGGAATTACTAACGAGCAGAGACAATTACTTTCCTTGGAAACTCTCATTAATTCCAGACATTGAACAGGTAAATTAATGCGTTTGGTTCGGCACTTTAGATATGGAAAAGAAAGTATGTTATAATCTACATATATGATACACAAGTAGAAATTCATGACAACAAATCACTGGCATAGCATGACCCAATGATTACTGTAGATTCAGACACTGTCCCTGAACCATGAAACAGGTCTGCTCGTAAGTAAAATTCCCTTGTGCACCATGACTTACTGATTATTTTTGCAAATATGACGTTTGTAGAAATTGGTCTTTGGGAGAATTGGATTGTCCCCATTGCCTCTCCTCGATATTTAAATATATTTAATCCTATAATTATTTCAGCGGGAATAAAGTCTAATGCTGCTGTGAGCAACTGCTTGAGTTCACGGGGTTGGGGATAATATATTAATATGATAGGAGATTGGCTAACGAACAGCAAACAGTGATCTGGAATAAATGGTTCATTCTATGGTTTGCAACCAGTAACTAGTGGGGTGCCACAGGGATCAGTACTGGGACCCCAATTATTTACAATCTATATTAATAACTTGGAATAAGGGACTGAGTCTAAAGTAGCCAAAGTTGCTGATGGTTAAAAATATGGGAGGAAAAGCAATGTGTGAGGAGGACACAAAAAATCTGCAAAAGGACATGGACAGGCTAAGTGAGTGGCCAAAGATTTGTCAGATGGAGTATAATGTTGGAAACTGTGAGGTCATGCACTTCGGCAGCAAAAATCGAAGAGCAAGTTATTATTTAAATGGAGACAGATTGTACAGTGGGACCTGGGGGTACTTGTGCATGAAACACAACAGGTTAGTATGGAGGTACAGCAAATGATCAGGAAAGCCAATGGTATCTTGGTATTTATTGCAAAGGGGATGGAGTATAAAAGCAGGGAAGTCTTGCTGCAGCTGTGACCACACCTGAAACACTGCGTGCAGTTTTGGTTTCCATAATTAAGAAAGGATATACTTGCTTTGTAGGCAGTTCAGTGAAGATTCACTACGTTGATTCCGGGGATGAGGGGGATTACTTATGGGGAAAGTTTGAGTAGGTTGCGCCTCTTTTCATTGGCATTCAGAAGAAGGAGAGCTGATTTCATCGAAACGTATAAGATTATTTGGGGGCTTGCCATGGTGGATGCAGAGAGGATGTTTCCACTAATGGGGGAGACTAGAACTAGATGGCATGATCTTAGAATAAGGGCCCGTCCATTTAAAACAGAGAAGAGGAGAAATTTCTTCTCTCAGAGGGTTGTACATCTGTGGAATACGCTGCCGCAGAGAGCTGTGGCAGCTGGGGCATTGAATAAATTGCAGACAGAAATAGACACTGTGTTAAATAATAAGGGAATAAGGTGTTATGGGGAGCGGGCGGGGAAGTAGAGCTGAGTCCATGATCAGATCAGCCATGATCTTATTGAATGGCAGAACAGGATCGAGGGGCCGTATGGCCTATTCCTGCTCCAATTTTTTACGTTCTTATGTTCTTGCATTAGCATGGATAGTGGATTGGCTAACAACAGAGCAGAGAGAGTTGCGATAAATGGGTAATTTTCAGGTTGGCAATCAGTAACTAGTGGGGAGCCACACGGAGCAGTGCTGGGTATTGAACGTTTTACAATCTATATTAATGACTTGGATAAATGAACCGATTGTAATGTAGCCAAAATACTGATAATACAAGATCGGTGGGAAACCAAGTTGTGACGATGGTGCAAAGAATCTGCAAAGGGATATAGATAGGCTAATTCGGTGGGCAAACATTTGGAAGATGGAATATAACGTGCGAAAATGTGAGGTTTTGGTAGGAAATATAAAAAAACAACTTATTATTTAAGTGTGGAGCTAGTACAAAATGCTGTAATACAAAATGATCTGCCGGTTCTTGTGCATCAAACTCCAAACGTTAGTTTGCATGTAGACCAAGTAATCAGGAAGGCAAATGGAATGTTGGCCTTAATTGCAAAGGGGATGGAGCATAACAGTAGGGAATACCTGATCCAACTGTACTGGGCGTTGGTAAGAACACACCTCGAGTACTGCATACAGTTTTTTCTCCTTAAAGATGGATATACTTGAATTGGAGGCAGTTCAGAAAAGGTGCTCAAGGTTGAATCCTGAGAAGAAGTGTTGTCATACAAAGAAAGATTGAGCTGGTTGTGCTTATACTCTTTGAAGTTTAGAAGAGTGAGAAGTAATCTTATTGAAACGTCTAAGATTCTGAGCGGGCTTGACGCGGGTTAGATGTAGAAAGCATGTTTTCCCTCATGGGGGAATCTAGAACGAGGGAACATAGTTTCAGAATAAGGGGTCGCCCATTGAAAACAGAAATGAGGAGGAATGTCTTCTCCCAGAGGGTCGTGAATCTTTGTAATTATCTACCCCAGAGAGCTGTAAAGGCTGGGTCTTTGAATATATTTGACGTGGTGTTAGACTGATGGTTCAATGATAATGGAATCAAGGTTTATGGGGAGTCGGTGTAGAAGTGGAGGTGAGGCTCGTATCAGATCAGCCATGAACGTATTGAAGGGTGGAGCAGGCTCGAGAGGTCAAATGGCTTACCCCTGTTCCTAGCTATTATGTTCTTATGTCTATACGACAATCTTCCATCCCATCAATTACATTAGCATGCATTATATACTTTCAGAAATCTGAGACGGTCTCAGTCAGAGATACAGCATTAATTCAGTAAGTACACGTTGAAGTGATATACCAGTCCAATAATTTCATAGAGAATCAGATTGCAATGCCAGTGCAGTCCATTAGCTCAGACTGATCTATACATTATATACCTGTCCAAAAATCTCAGAGAGTGACGATATCATATCAATAAGTAATACAGACTGACCTACACATTATATGCCATTTCAAGAATCTCAGAGAGAATCTAACTGAGATAGAGTACAAGCAAATAAGTACATAAGAAGTTGGAGCAGCAATAGACCATTCTGACCCTTGAGACTGCGGCACTATTCAGTGAGATCAAGGCTGATCTTCCATCTTAACACCAATTTTCTGTCCGGTCCCCATATCCATTGATTCGCATAATATGCAAAAATATATTGATCTCTGTCTTGATATACTCCAAGACTGAGCCTCCACAGCCATCTGGGGTAAGGAATTCCAAACATTAACCACCATGTAAATGAAGAGGTTTATGCCAATCTCTAACCTAAATGGTCGACCCCTTATTCGAAGACTGCGACCCCTAGGGTTAGATTCCTCTGCCAGAGGAAACATCCTCTCTGCATCGACCCTGTCAATCCCTGTAAGTTTATGGCGTGTTTCAATGAGATCACCTCTCATTCTTATAAAAGTAGAGAAAACATCGGTCTGCTCTACTCAATCTGTCCTCAAAGGACAATCACCCATCCCATCAATTCCAGTAATGCAGACTGAACTCCGTATGTTATACCATACCAAGAGTCTCAGAGAATCACACGGAGATACAATATAACAATATAAGCACATACGAATAGGGAACAGGAAGAGGATATTCGGCCCCTCGAGCCTGCTCCGCAGTTTAATGAGATCATGGCTGATCATTTACCTCAACACAACTTTCCTGCACGAGCCTCATATCCCTTGATTCCCTTGATGTCCATAATTCCACCAAAAACTGTCTTGAATATTCTCAAAGACTGATGGGTCAAAAGTGGGCATGGCTGCTTTTGAGGCGGTGTCAACGCCTGAGTGCTCATTTTAGTGTCACTTGTTAGATGCCGTCTGAAACTGCGAAATTGAGTTTTGACACCCGAAGATGAGAGAGCAGCACTAAAAGTGACGATACACGCTCATCGTCAGTCACCAACAGGGCGGGAGTTCAGGAGGCCTACTGTATTTTGTGATAGAAGTTTACCGGCATGCGAGCTGGAAAAGCGGGAAGAAAAACAGAACAAACACTTCTCCGACCAAGACCCACACTTCACCATTGGTACAACTAATACATCAATGCCGAAAGGAAGAATGAAATTAAAACGTAGCTTGCTCTCTGCCGGCGTTAACGGGCGGCGTTATCAAGCAAATTACAAAGATTCTCCACCCTCTGAGCATCTGTTCGATTAGCACAGACATAATAATCTCTGCCTTGATATACCCAAAGACTGAGCCACCACAACCCTCTAGGGTAGCGAATTCCAAAACTTCACTCCCATCTGAGTGAAAAGGTTTTTTTCCCTTCTCTGTCATAAATGACCGACCACTTATTCTGAGACTCTGACCCCAGGATCTAGGCGACTCAACCAGAAGAAACATCTTCCCTGCATCTACCCTTTCAAGCCGTTTAAGAATTGTCTTTGTAACAATAAGATCACCTCTCATTTTTCTACAATCTGAAGAATATCGGCCGGCATTGCTTAATTTCTTCTCATAGGACAATCCTCCAACTCATCAATTACATTAGGAGAGACTGAACCATACATTAGGTATGACCAAAATCTCAGACCCAGACGGAGATCCAATATTAATCCAATTAGTACAGGCTGACCTGCACAATATATACCAGTTGAAGACTTTCATAGAGAATCAGACTGCGATGCCAATGCATTTCAATAGCACAGAATGAGCTGTACATTATATACCAGTCCAAAAATCGCAGAGATTAAAATTGGTACATCGAATAAATAAAGGTTGAAATATATCAAAAAGCAATACTTACCTTGCACTCTGCTGGCGCTAAAATAACGGGTTACCAAGCGAAATTCATTCCTGAGATTTCCAAATCCCTCTGCGTACGGAAGTACAAATAGTCACCTCACACTGGCAGTCTATTCGATCAGAATAGGGAGAACTACATTTTAGATCCCAGTCTAAAATTCTCAGACAATATCTGACTCAGATACAGTATCAATTCCACGAGCACAGATAGAAGTACACATTATATAGCAGTCTAAAATTGCCAGGAAGTGTCAGATTGGTATACAGTATAAATCCTGTATAAATACAGTATAAATAGCTGAGAACTCAATTTTGAAGTGGAAGCAAGTCTTCCTCGATTTCAAGGGACTGCCTATGTTGATTTTGATGATGATAAATATTTCAGCACGGACAGAACTACACATTATATACTAGTCCAAAAACGGCAGGAAATGTCAGACTGGCATGCAGTATAAATAGTGTGTAAATGCAGTATAAATATCTGAGAATGCAATTTTAAAGTGAAAGCAATCTTCCTCGATTTCGGGGTACTGCTGATATTGAGGATGATGATAATAAATATTACAGCACAGGCAGAACTACAAATTATATACCAGTCTAATTGTGTCAGACTGCGCCAGACTGAGATATAGTATCAATTCCATAAGCAACGATAGAACAACACATTATTTAACAGTACAGATTCACAGCAATTACCAGACTGAGATGCAGCAAGTCCATCGGCTTTGTGTGAATATATTATATACCAGTCCCAACATCGCATATTTCGATGTCCATCGTGACACTCGCTTCAGTTCATCCGCTGCTGAAGCAATCATCCATGCCTTCATTACCTCGACATTTGACGATTAAAATACTCTCCTGTTTGGCCTCCCAAATTTTACCCTTGTCAACCCGAGGTGATGCAAAACTCGGCTGCCCCTCTGCCAAGTCGCACAAGTCCCGCTCAACCATCATCCCTTTGCCTGCTGGCATTTAGTGGCTCCCGCTTAAGCAATGCCTCCATTTCAAAATTCTCAGCCTTTTGTTCAAATATCTACATGGCCTCGCCCCTCACTATCTGTATAATCTCCTCCAACCCCATGATGCGCTCCTATGATCCTGCCCTTATTATACCTGATAAAAGTCGCTCAACCATTACTGGCCGTCGCTTCTGTTGCCGAAGCACTCTCAAGATCTGCAACACCCTCGCTAAACTTCTCCGCCAGTATACCACTCTTTCCTACTTCAATACGCTTCTTTAAACCTATCTCGTCTCCTGCTCTCATTTCTCCATAAGCGGCTCGGTGCTAATTCTTTTTAAATTTCACAAAACAGTGAAGCGCCTGAGGACTTTTCACTAAGTTCAAAGCGCTACATAATACAATTTGTTGTTGATCTTTCAAGTTGCACCACTGATTTAAAGGTTAACAGTTGTCTGAATCGCCATATGTCCGTCATGGATCAGCGCCAAGCGCACTCGTCTCTGATTTAAAAGTTTCAAGCCTCCCAAGCATTTTATACATTTCAATAAGATCAACGCTCATTCTTTTAACATTGAGAACATCAGCACAATCTGCATAAATTCTCTCCTTATTGGAAAGCCTTCATCTCTCAGGAATCAATTAGGCGAACCTTTATTGCATCTCTTTAGAAATAGTGGATGCATTGGTGTAATTGTCCAAACAGTCTATCGAATCTGGATCAGTTCCTATGGACTGGAGGGTAGCTAATGTAACACCACTTTTAAAGAAAACAGGGAGAGAGAAAACGGGTAAGTATAGACCGATTAGCTTGATATCAGTAGTGGGGAAAATGTTAGAATCCATTATTAAAGATGAATTAGCAGCACATTTGGAAAGCAGTGATAGGATCGGTCCAAGTCAGCATGGATTTATGAAAAGGAAATCATGCTTGACCAATCTTTTAGAATTTTTTGAGGATGTAATTATTAGAGTAGACAGGCGAGAACTAGTGGATGTCGAGTATTTGGACATTCAAAAGGCTTTTGACAAGGTCCCACACAAGAGATTGATGTGAAAAATTAAAGCATATGTTATTGGGGATAATGTATTGACATGAATAGAGAACTGGTTAGCAGACAGGAAGCAGAGTCGGGATAAATGGGTCCTTTTCAGAATGCCACGCAGTGCCTAGTGGGGTGCAGCAGGGCTCAGTGCCTGGACCCTAGCTTTTAACAATATACATCAATGATTTAGATGAAGGAATTGAGTGTAATATCTCCAAGTTTGCAGATAACCCTAAGCTGCGTGGTGGTGTGAGCTGCGAGGAGGATTCTAAGAGGCTGCAGGGTGACGTTGGCAGGTAAGGTGAGTGGGCAAATGCTTGGCGGATGCAGAATAATGTGAATAAATGTGAGGTTATCCATTTTGGTGACAAAAACACGAAGGCAAATATTATCTGAATGGCGGCAGATTAGGAAAAGGGGAGGTGCAACGAAACCTGGGTGCCATGGTAAATCAGTCACAAAGTTGGCATGCAGGTTCAGCAGGTGGTGAACTAAGCAAGTGGCATGTTGGCCTTCATAGCTAGGCGTTTTGAGTATAGGAGCAGCGAGGTCTTACTGCGCTTGTATACAGAATTGATGAGGCCTCATCTAGAATATTGTGTTCAGTTTTCATCTCCGAACCTGAGGAAGGACGTTCTTGCTATGGAGGGAGCACAGCGAACGTTCACCAGACTGATTCCCGGGATGGCAGGCTGACATATGAGGAAAGAATGGATCGACAAGGCCTGTATTCACAGAAGTTTAGAAGGATTTGAGGGGATCTCATAGAAAATATATAAAATTCTGACGGGACTGGATAGGTTAGATGTAGGAAGAATGTTCCCGATGTTGGGGAATTCCAGAACCAGGGGACACAGTCTAAGGATAAGGGGTAGGCCATTTAGGAATGAGTTGAGGAGAAACTTTTTCAGTCAGAGTTATTAACGGTTGCAAATCTCTGCCGCAGAGAGTTGTTGATGCCAGTTCATTGGATATATTCAAGAGGGAGTTAGATATGGCCCTTGCGGCTAAAGGGATCAATGGTTATGGATAGAAAGTAGGAAAGGGGTACTAATATGAATGATCAGCCATGATCATATTGAATGATGGTGCAGGCTCGAAGGGCCGAATGTCCTTCTCCTGCAACTATTTTCTATGTTTCTATGTTTCCTCTAAATTACATTTAAAGTGAAGCGCCTGAGGACGTTTCACTAAGTTCAAAGCGCTACATAATACAATTTGTTGTTGTTGTTTCAAGTTGCACCACTGATTTTCCTTATGTAAGGAAAACAAAACTGTACACGATACAAATTCTCCGTTGTTTTATCGCACCAATGATGAAGCGAGAGATAGCCGAAGTGTCCAGGAGCCGAAGTGAATCCGAGCTACGTTTGAAATTGTATTAATTTACATTTTTAGAAGAATGTTGCTGGACAGAGTCCCGTATCAGTGAAAGATTCCCTGAAACTGTTGTCGAATAGCATTTATATCAAAAATCTCTTGAACTATTTGCCTATGAATTCAGAGCGGGGCATCGCCTGTAAAATCAGTCTAAACATGAAAAGCACAAAACCGCCAAACAGTGTTTTAAACCCGACGACTCTAAAATTAAAAAAATCATGCTCAACTGAGCCATCCAGACACAAGCCATTATCACAAACCGGACAATTGCAATCACCTGACCCAACGCATGTAAGCTGACCCATCATCTGAAATTGATCAATAGACAATCAATGAACTTAACACATATAAACTTAGAAACATTGAAACATCGAAATTAGGTGCAGGAGTAGGCGATTCGGCCCTTCGAGCCTGCACCACCATTCAATATCATCATGCCTGATCATGGAACTTCGATAACCCATTCCTGGTTTCTATCCATACCCCTTGATCCCTTTAGCCGTAAGGGCCACATCTAACTCACTTTTGAATATATCGAATGGATTGGCCTCAACAATTTTGTGATGGAGAATTCCAAAGTTTCACAATTCTCTGAGTGAAGAATGTTCTCCTCATCTCGGACCTAAATGGCTTACCCCTTATCAATAGACTGTGACCCCTGGTTCTGGACTTCGCCAACATCGGGAACATTCTTCCTGCATCTAACCTGTCCAATCCCGTCAGAATGTTATATGTTTCTATGAGGTCCATCTCATTCTTCTAAATTACAGGGAATATAAGCCTAGTCGATCCAATCTTTCTTCCTATGTCAGTCCTGCCTTCTCGGATATCAGTCTGGTGAACGTTTCTGCACTCCCTCAATAGCAAGAATGTCCTTCCTCAGATTAGGATACCAAAACTGTACACAATATTCAAGGAGTGGCATCACCAAAGCTCTATGCATCTGCAGCAAGACCTCCCTTCTCATACACTCAAATCCTGTCGTTATGAAGGCCAACATACCATTTGCCTTCTTCACCGCCTGCTCTACTTGCATGTCAACTTCCAATGACTGATGTACCATGACACCCAGGTCTCGTTGCACCTCCCCTTTTCCTAATCTGTCATCTTTTCAGTTAACACTCTGCCTCCCTGTTTTTGCCTCCAAAGTGGATAATCTGACATTTATCCACATTGTTCTTCATCTGCCATGAATTTGCCTACTCACCTAACCTGTCGAAGTCACCCTGCAGCTTCTTAGCATCCCCACCCAGCTTAGTGTCATCAGCAAACTTGGAGATGTTACATTCAATTCCATCGTCCAAATCATTAATGTATATTATAAATAGCTGGGGTCGCAGCACTGAACGTTTCGTTACACCACGAGTAACTGCCTGCCATTCTGAAAAGGCCCCGTTTATTACTGCTCTCTGCTTCCTGTCTGCCAGCCAGTTATCTACCCACGTCAATACATTACCCCCGATACTATGTGCTTTAATTTTGCAGACTAATCTCTTGTGTGGGACCTTGTCAAAAGCTTTGTGAAAGTGCAAATACACAAAATCAACTGGTTCTCCCTTGTCCACTCTACAGGTTACATCCACAAAAAAATCCAGAAGATTTGTCAAGCATGATTTCCCTTTCATAAATCCATGCTGACTTGAACCAATCCTGTCACTGCTTTCCAAATGCGCTGCTATTACGCCTTTAATAATTGATTCCAACATTTTCCCCACTACCGATGTCAGGCTAACTGGTCTATAATTCCCTATTTTACCTCTCCCTTCTTTTTTAAAAAGTGAGATTACATTAGCTGCCCTCCAATCCAAAGCAAATGACCCACACTCTATAGAATGTTGGAAAATGATCACCAATGCAGCCTCTATTTCTAGGGTCACTTCCTTATGTACTCTGGCATGCAGACTATCATGCCCTGGGGATTTACCGGCCTTCAATCCCATCAAATTCCCAAACACAATTTCCTGACTAATAATGATTTGCTTCAGTCCTCCTTTTCGCTAGACCCTCGGTCCTCTGTTATTTCTGGAAGATTATTTATGTCTTCCTTAGTGAACACAGAACCTAAGTATTTGTTCAATTGTTCTGCCATTACTTTGTTCCCCATTATAAATTCGCCCGATACTGACTGCAAGGTATTTGTCTTCATTAATCGTTTTCACTTCGCATATCTATAGAAGCTTTTGCAGTCAATTTTTATGTTCAATGTAAGCTTACTCTCACACTATATTCCCCACCTAGACCCCCTCCGAATTAAAGCCTTTGTCCTCCTCTGCTGCTTTCTAAATTTCTCCCAGTCCTCAGGCTTGCTGTTTTTTCTGGCCATTTTATATGCCTCTTCCTTGGATTTGACATTATTCCTAATTTCCCTTGTTAGACACGGTTGAGCCACTTTCCCCTTTTTATTTTTACGCCAGACTGGGATGTACAAATGTCTTCAATTGCCTATCCACTGTCAAGCCTTTAAGTTTCATTCTCCAGTCTATCCTAGCCAATTCACGTCTCATAACATCGACGGTGCCTTTCTTTAAGTTCAGTACCCTCGTCTCTGAATTAACTGTGTTACTCTCCATCTAAATGAAGCATTCTATCACATTATGCTCGCTCTTCTCCAAGGGGCCTCGCACAAAAAAATTACTAATTTATCCTTCTCGTTACACAAAGCCCAGTCTTGGATGGCCTTCTCTCCAGTTGGTTCCTCGACATATTGGTCTAGAAAACCATCCTTTATACACTCCAGGAAATCCTCCTCCACCGTGTTGCTACCAGTTTGCTTAGCCCAAACTATATGTAGATTAAAGTCTCCCATGATAACCGCTGTACCTTTATTGCATGCATCGCTAATTTCCTATTTGAAGCCATCCCAAAACTCACTGCCGCTGTTTTTTGGTCTGGACATCACTCCTACTAGCGTTTTCTGCCCTTTGGTGTTCCGCAGCTCTACCCACACAGATTCCACATCATCCATGCTAATATCCTAGTTTGCGATTGCTTTAAGATGCTTCAGTGATAAATCATAGTATATTTATTTGGTGTAACATACACAAGCTTAAACATGCACTGCTAAACGAAATTTCTCTGTGGAGAATAAAATCCCGGTTACAAACAACATACATGCAGTACAGAAATGAACCTAGTAACACGCAGTAATTCCCTGGTGGATTCTAACCCCACCCCTACCAATGAATTACCCTCCCAAGAATAGCCCTGGAAAGCTTCACTTCTGAGAAAACCCTGAGCCCTTACCCAGCTGGCCTGGGATATCTGGTTACTGGCTTGGGACATTCGCGACCATGTTCACCACCACACGCAGCCCGTTTCCTTGCTCAGCTCAGCTGTGGGAAGTCACTGCCTGGTCTTCAGTCTCGGTGGCTTCTTCTGCAGATCTGCGGCCCCTTCCTCTGGTACATCGATCGGTGTATCGAGAGCGAGAGGGAGAGGGGGCTCTCTCTCGACACAAGCTGCGAGCTGCAAGCTCCAAGCTTCACACCAAGCTCCAAGCTAAAAATAAAGTGGAAAGGACCATGTCTTTCTGGGAGTCTTGCTACCCCTATCGTTCCCGCCAATCTTTAACACCCCTTTGTTTCTAAGCACGGGTACTTAGTCAGTGATGGGCCATCCCACCCATGCATTGGGCTGATGGCCCTTAGTCTGGGCATCTCTCTGAGCCTTTGTGTTGGGAAAGACCCAGCTCCTCCTTGGCTGTCCAGGCTGGTGGGTTCATTGTTCTGTGTCTCCTTCTGAGATGGAGGTGAGAAGTGCTTTTACAAATTAGAGTGGCTTTGTCAGTGGCCCCCCTTCCTGGCCGACAGCTCTTTTTTCAATTGATGACTGACAGGTCTTTTGTCCCAGCTAACTGTCATGCGGTCTCTGAAGTTTTAACAAAACTAGCTTTTTCACATATCTGCGCAGGGTGTCCCCAGCACAGGGAAAATAGCCTCAGAAAAATAAAATCCATCAAAATATTCTCGACTGAGTCCATTCTTTCAACAGAAACTTTGCGATTTCTTCATTACGCTCTGCTAATTATCGATCTTGCCACGTAAAAAGTGCGTTGGCATTGCAATTAATGAAAAATTAATGAAAAGAAAATGCAATGTTTTATCGAGTGCAAAACATGCAGTGCCTGCCTTTCAAAAAGCATGGCTTTTATTCATCCTGCGGAATGCATATTGCACAGATAATCTCAGCACACATTGTGCAGGCAAAGGCAGCAATAGACAACGAAGTGATTTGTCCTCCGCTGATTTGTAGCAGATAACTGACGGTTGAGCACACAATTTGACAACTAGACTTGTCGATCAAGCATCAATGAAAAAGGCAACAAAACTGCCCACCAGCACCAGGTGTCTTTCACATGTTTGTCCCAAATTTTCAGCAGCTGGGACAACAAGAATTTAGGTTTCACCGAGATTTTAACTCAGATCGCTAGATTTAAAATCAAGAGGGCTCACCATTACACCATGGAACCAACTATTCCAAAACTTTTGAAACATATTTCGTCACAGACAAGGCACTGGAAGGCTGGAAAGTAGATCACACCGGTTGTGGGAGAGCTGGTTGGTGGTGACATGGAAGTGTCTGCAGTGTGCGGGACCAGACTGCTTCCACACATCCACAATGAATGTCCCACCCTTTACTTGAGAAAAGTACAACTGAGAGTGGATAAGTTCCATCCCGGCCGGAGCAATCTGAAGCTTTAACTGACTGACACCCTGGTTTTCCATGTCTTGCAGTGTGTATCTGTGGCGCAATGGTTTAGCGCATTGGGCTGGTTACTGAAAGGTGGGTAATCCAAACCCATCTCCGGGCGAAGCCTTTTAATGTTTTTCCCCGAGGATTCGGTGCCGCACAGTTCCGGGTTGTCATTGTGCATTTTGGCTGCAGGAATATATTCCGCAAACATTGCTAGCTTTGCTGTTATCCAGTGAGTTCCCACTCCAATAATTGCATGAGCATTGCGCACAAGTAAAACGATCACAATTGTTTACATGGATCATGTTCCTCCATCCAGTCCAATCAAAATAAATTATGTTATTGGGTTTAAAGGAACTGGTGAAAATTGATTCTATTGATACATATATCGAACTGGAACTTCGGTCTCAAGTGCTCCTCCTATCAAGAATAGACACACACACAATCAATGATTTTACAACTGAGTCATAAACACTTACAATTTCTCATACAGCATGTAAATGAGATAGGGATAAAAATTCATCACATGTAATGAGAAAATGAATGATTAAAGATACTACTGTCCCTCAGAAACTATATTATTATTTATTTCATCCTGAAAAAGGTTATCGGTTATTTAACGTTGATTAAATGAATTCTTATTTTTTCATATCAGCTGCATGTCGTCAATTTTATAAGGTTTTGAATTGAAAAAAGCTGTTACAGAAGTTACCGCCCTGACCTGGAATCGAAGCTGTTTTTCGGTGGTATAAGGAGTGGTTTTACCCAATCATTTAAAGGTGATTTCAAAGAATCACGTGGCGTTAATTTCAGACCAAGGTTACGATGTGTTTCGGTGTGAAACAAGTGGATTGAAAAGGACAATAATGACACCAAGCATTACGATGCAGCGATGCAGCAATGCAGCGTTCCCTGGTGGTCCAGTGATTAGGATTCGGCGCTCTCACCACCGCGGCCATGGGTCGATTTCCGGCCAAGGAAAGTGCACTTCCATCAAAATTAAAACCTTAGAAGAAAGAGTTACATGCATCTCATGTGGAAAAAACGATTCATTGATTTAAACATCATTAATTAATCCATTGTAGAACTTCAATCATTTATTTTGTTTGAGTATGTGAGGATCTTTTATCCCGACCTCATTGTATTTTAGGAGCATGGTCCAGCCCCGGTATCTCCACCTGTGAAAGTAGGAAACTGCTGGAAATACACAACAGGACAGGTAGCCTTTGACAAACAATTAAACCCAGGTTACAGATTCTCTTCCTTCCCCTGCCTTTGCGGGACACTTGTTCCCCTTTAATTTTACAGACTGATTGAGTTCACTAACCGCGGGGAGAGAGTCGGTACCTCCGCGGCCCCACTGTGCTAACATGGAAGATAACACGATGGGGATGTGGGGTGGTGGGTGGGGATCAGTGACATGTTTGTGTAAAAGGCAGCGGAGGAGAAGGATTGACAGCTGTCAGTGAGGGACAGAAGTTGTTTAAGGTGAGCCAACACATTCCCGATCAGCACAGAAGGCATTCACTGGTCAGCTGCCCTCTGCTGTACTTCTGGTCAGAGCGATTTCCGCAGTGGAGCCCTTATCACGTTTGCTTTCCACGTGAAAAGATCCCGTGCAGGAAGATTATGTTTAAACTTGCTGTGGATGAACAGTCATGGGCGAGTTTATTCTCCTGTCAAAAGGGCGACAGTGGCTTCTCCCTTAATCTTTAATTGCTCTTTATTTCTCTTCACTAAATAGATATATTTGAGTGAGAGAAATTGTCCCAGAGTGTCGCACACTTCATCTTTTGTTCCCTTTTAAACACATAAAATGAGGCCGGGGGAATAAATCCAGAAAACAAAGCCGAGGGATACAGACAAGAGGAAGAGAGAAGGGGAAATACTGCCCCTACCCAGAACTAATGCAGAAACTCCTCTGCTGCGCTCGGGGTGGCCACCCACAGCCTGGATACACTAACGTCCCAACAGCTCATTGACTGTCGGATTGGGACCGTTCGGCGCTTCAGAAGACAGGACGAAAAAGCAAAGTCACTGATTCAGTCCCATGTGCTTCTCTGACTGACACCGGTTTAACGCTGAAACAGATTTTGCAACATTGGTCAGGTTATTGTGAAACAGCAAAGAAAATATGAAGTCTGGAATTAAATTATTTAATATGTATCCTGCTCGTTTAGTGGTTAGGCATTCACAGAGGGAGCCCGAGTTCGGAAAGTAACTTTTTAATTCAAACTTTTTCAACTAATTACATGCAATTAATTAAACTCTGTGGGAGGCGGGGTGATTAAAACATCACCGATCAGAAAGGAATTGCCCGCGGGAAGCCTCCAACCGGAATTTTTGGCCCAATATTCCCACCCGGATTGTTTTGCAGACTTACAGTCAATACTTCAATAACTGAACTGTAATAATTTCAGGAGCTTTCATCATATATTATATTTTACACCCTATCTGACTTAACACACTCTGAATTTTTGAAATTGGTTTCAAATTTTCATTGCTCAGAAGACAAGGAACCTGGGGTACTTTTTTCAATTTATTTCACAGCAAATATATTCTAAAATGATGTTTTTTCCCAGGCTTGAACCGGGGCCTTTTCGGGTGTGAGAAAAACGTGATAACCAGTACACTATAGAAACCACTGCTGAACTTACTGCCCAGAGAGAAGTGTTAAGCCAGAAGGTGTAATTCTGAATCCCTTTCTGTGAAAAAATCTTTTCACAAACATTTCTCTGACCGAAGCTGCACAAGTCAAAAATGTTCCTTTCAAAGTCGTCAAACTCCCAAATTAACACACCCCACGAATCTTCTGGATCAGAAAGCCCTAGTTGTGCCGACTCAATCCATAAATCTGACTTTACTCACCCTGTATTTTAGGAGATTGGTTTAAAATGTACATTGCTCATAAGACAAGGAACCTGAGGCTATTTTTGTTCAATTTATTTCACAGCAAATATATTCTGAAATAAAGCACGCGCCCAGGCTCAAACCAGGGACATTTCATGTGGGAGGTGAACATGATAACGACTGCACTACGTAAACCTTTCCTTAACCCAGCGGCCGGTTCGTCATTTGTACCACGATTAAACCCAATGAGATCGGGATAAAAGTTCCTCACATGCTCATGGCAAAATAAATGGTAAAAGATTTACAAAATAATTTATGTATTAATTAATGATGTTCAAGTCAATAATTCCTATTTTTTATAGATGATTTGCATATAGATCTGTAAAATAAATGAACTCTTTTTTTTATAAGGTTTTGAATTAAAAGTACAACTTCCCAGGATGGGAATTGAACCCAGGACACAACGTTGAGAGCATGGAATCCTTACCACTCGACAACCAGGGACCGAAATACTGTTTGATTGCTGCATCGTTATAGTTCATGACATTATTGTCATTTTCAGTTCACTTGATTCACACCGAAACAGATTGTAACTGTTGTATATGCATGCCTGTTTACTGTGTGACGTCTGTAACACTGCTATGCAACACTGAATGTACTCTTACACTGTACACACCTGACCTACACCAGAGGATGCTGCTGCTTGAGACTGAAAGGTTACCTGCAACCCAGTATATAAAGGAGCTCACAGCTTGGTGTCCTCACTCGAGGAGCTTCAAATAAAGGACTACAGGTCTGCGCAGTTTAAGTATCATACCCTGCCTCTTGGAGTCATTGCTAAAGGTGCCTAAATACACTACAAAAAACGTGATCTTAAATTCACGCCACTTGAGTTCACATTCAAATGATTCTCTGAATCCACCACTGCAACACAGGTTCGATTCTTGGTCAGGGAGATAATATTTACAACACATTTTTCAAACTAATAGCCCTATATAAATGTCAACATGCAGCTAATTTGAAAAAATGAATTCATTTAATCACATTCATTTAACCGATAACTTTCTTTTGCAGAATTAAAGAAATGATAATATGGTTACTGAGGGACAGTGGTACATAAGAACTTAAGAACATAAGAATTAGGAACAGGAGTTAGCCATCTAGCCCCTCGAGCCTGCTCCGCCATTCAACAAGATCATGGCTGATCTGGCCGTGGACTCAGCTCCACTTATCCGCCCGCTCCCCATACCCCTTAATTCCCTTCTTGGTTGAAAATCTATCTATCTGTGACTTGAATACATTCAATGCGCGAGCCTCAACTGCTTCCTTGGGCAGAGAATTCCACAGATTCACAACCCTCTGGGAGAAGGAATTCCTTCTCAACTCGGTTTTAAATTGGTTCCCCCATATTTGAGGCTGTGCACCTAGTTCTAGTCTCCCCGACCAGTGGAAACAATCTCTCTGCCGCTATCGTGTCTCTCCCTTTCATTATTTTAAATGTTTCGACAAGATCACCCCTCATCCTTCTGAACTCCAACGAGTAAAGACCTAGTCTACTCAATCTATCATCATAAGGTAACCCCCTCAATTCCGGAATCAGCCGAGTGAATTGTCTCTGTACCCCCTCCAAAGCTAGTATATCCTTCCTTAAGTAAGGTGACCAAAACTGCATGCAGTACTCCAGGTGTGGCCTCACCAATACCCTATACAGTTGCAGCAGGACCTCCCTGCTTTTGTACTCCATGCCTCTCGCAATGAAGGCCAACATTCCATTCGCCTTCCTAATTACCTTTTGCACCTGCAAACTAACTTTTTGGGATTCATGAACAAGGACCGCCAGGTCCCTCTGCACCGCAGCATGTTGTAATTTCTCCCCATTCAAATAATATTCCAATTTTACTGTTTTTTTTCCCAAGGTGGATGACCTCACATTTTCCGACATTGTATTCCATTTGCCAAACCTTAGCCCATTCATTTAACTTATCTAAATCTCTTTGCAGCCTCTCTGTGTCATCTACACAACCTGCTTTCCCACTAATCTTTGTGTCATCTGCAAATTTTATTGCACTACACTCTGTCCCCTCTTCCAGGTCATCTCTGTATATTGTAAACAGTTGTGGTCCCAGCACCGATCCCTGTGGCATACCACTAACCACCCATTTCCAACCCGAAAAGGGCCCATTTATCCCGACTCTCTGCTTTCTGTTCGCCAGCCAATTCTCTATCCATGCTAATACATTCCCTCTGACTCCGCATACCTTTACCTCCTGCAGTAACCTTTTGTGTGGTACCTTCTCGAATGCCTTTTGAAAATCTAAATATACCACATCCATCGGTACACGTCTATCCAACATGCTCGTTATATCCTCAAACAATTCCAGTAAATTAGTTAAACATGATTTCCCCTTCATGAATCCATGTTGGTCTGCTTGATTGCACTATTCCGATCTAGATGTCCCGCTATTTCTTCCTTCATGAAATTTTCAAGCATTTTCCCTACTACAGATGTTAAACTAACCAGCCTATCGTTACTTGCCTTTTGTCTGACCCTTTTTTAAACAGAGGCGTTACATTAGCTGATTTCCAATCCGCTGGTACCTCCCCAGAGTCCAGAGAATTTTGGTAGATTATAACGAATGCATCTGCTATAACTTCCGTCATCTCTTTTAATACCCTGGCATTTCATCAGGCCCAGGGGACTTTTCTACCTTGAGTCCCATTAGCCTGTCCAGCACTACCCCCCTAGAGATAGTGATTGTTTCAAGGTCCTCCCTTCCCACATTCCTGTGACCAGCAATTTCTGGCATGGTTTCTGTGTCTTCCATTGTGAAGACCGAAGCAAAATAATTGTTTAAGGTCTCAGCCATTTCCACATTTCCCATTATTAAATCTCCCTTCTCATCTTCTAAAGGACCAACATTTACTTTACTCACTCTTTTCCGTTTTATATATCGGTAAAAGCTTTTACTATCCGTTTTTATGCTTTGCGCAAGTTTACCTTCGTAATCTATCTTTCCTTTCTTGATTGCTTTCTTATTCATTCTTTGCTGTCGTTTAAAATTTTCCCAATCTTCTATTTTCCCACTAACCTTGGCCACCTTATATGCATTGGTTTTTAATTTGATACTCTCCTTTATTTCCTTGGTTATCCACGGCTGGTTATCCCTTCTCTTACCGCCCTTCTTTTTCACTGGAATATATTTTTATTGAGCACTATGAAAGAGCTCCTTAAAAGTCCTCCACTGTTCCTCAATTGTGCCACCATTTAGTCTGTGTTTCCAGTCTACTTTAGACAACTCTGCCCTCATTCCACTGTAGTCCCCTTTGTTTAAGCATAGTACGCTCGTTTGAGACACTACTTCCTCACCCTCAATCTGTATTACAAATTCAACCATACTGTGATCACTTTTTCCGAGAGGATCTTTTACTAGCTTCAATCATTAATTTTCTCTTTACATGTGATGAACTTTTATCCCTATCTCGTTTACACACTGTATTTTAGGAGAATGGTTTAAAATTTTAAGTGCTTATTGTCATGTATTCAACCAACATTGTGACCCATATATAATCTGACCTCAGTTGTACACTGTGAGAACAATGACCACTAGGTGGTGAACTTGTGGAAGACACTCCTAACCTGGACCTTCAGGTATAAAAGGGGAAGCTCCACCCACTTTCATCACTTGAGTGCTAAGGAATAAAGGACAGGCCACAGACTGACCTTCTCTCAAGCATGGGCCTCGTGTGCATTTATACTGTATAGTAAGGATGTATCAATGGCGACGAGAAAATGGGATTTAAACCACGTGAACATGGCCACGAGCAGAACAGATGAGAGATACTGTGTTAAGGAATGGTTGGGACAGAGAATCAACGTTGTTGAAGTAGCGCACAGTTCTCCAGACAAGAGCAATCGGGCATGCCCCAACATGTAGTCAAACCCAGAGGGGGAGTTCGACAGAGATAATGGCAAGCAGAACGGCGATTCACACCATTGCAAGGGACAAATGGCCAGTAATGGGGCCATCAACACCTGTTAATGGCACACTCAAGGACATTCACAGGGGTAGTCAGGGACGATCGACTGGCAAGGGACCTTTTGTTTCCAACAATAGCTCATGTTGGAGGCATGGAGATACAAACTCAGCCGGAGTTTGCAGAGATGAGCAAAATACCTACAGAAATTGCAGAAATGAACGCTGGGGGAAATCGCTGGAAGCTGAAATAAAGTGCAAGAATTTTACAGTGAAAAGATTTGGAAGTGTTATTAGAATTTTTGTCTTTAATGGCGACTTTGTGGCGTCTGACTCCCGTTCATGCCTCTGCTGAATAAGAAAGGAGGCTTTGACGTTGACCAGACTGCACTGCCCCTGATATTTGTGAGCTCATCCTTTATATTCAGTGGTTTCTCGCCCTTTGATGGGATGCAGTGTAGCGGATATCACGTTGACCTCACACGCGAAATGTCCCCGGTGGATCTGTTTTCTCTCACTGAAAGTTATCTATTTATTGAAGTGAAATAAAGAGCAATTAAGGAATAAGGGAGCCCTTTTGCCAGGAGAATAAATAGAAAATTAAAACAACAAATGCTGGAAATCTCATCAGGTCAGGCATCATTTGCCAGGAGACTAAACTTGCCTCCGTTTCTTCATCCACAGTAAGTTTAGGGAAATTCCAACATCCTGGGCCCATAAAAAGTTTCTACGGATTGCGGGATTTGCGCATATCTTGCCCAGCAAATATGCTCAAAAAACTTGCAGCTGAAAAAGCAAGCGCATAGCGTAATTTTACAGGCGCAAGTGTTTAAAAACACTCATAACCACAATAAAATAAAATAAAACAAACACAATGTATTGTGAAAAACTCTGCCAACTAAGGTAATTTTATTTTTAACCCGAATTACAAAGCTTAAAAAAAATTGGAAAAATCTTGTTTTTTTCTAATGCGTTTATTAACTTTAATTTCAATTAATTTTAATTATGTGAGGTCTGTTTTTTATTATTTCTCGGTGTGTGCGTGTTTTTTGTTCTCATGAATAGCACTGAGAACTCGTAGGTACGCGAGTCTCATTGCTATTAATGGGAAAGCTGTGGAATACGTACCTGATTGGCTGAGCAGTCCCACGTGGGATCCCTCCGGACGGGAGCGTGCTTCGCAGCGCGGGAAAAGAAGGCCTCCCCAGCGGAATCTACGGTGCCTTCTAGACCACCAGGTAGGTTCGTAAAACATCTCCGGTCGGAAGGGAATTGCCCGCGGGAAGCCTCCAACCCGAATTTTTGGGCCAATTTTCCCACCCGGATTGTTTTGCAGACTTACAGTCGACATTTCAAAAACTGAACTGTAATAATTTCAGGAACTTTAATCATAGATGACATTTTACACCCGATCTGACTTAACACACTCTGTATTTAATCAGATTGGTTTAAAATGTTCATTGCTCAAATGACAAGGAACCTGGGGTACTTATGTTCAACTTATTTCACAGCAAATATATTCTAAAATGATATTTCAGCCCAGGCTTGAACTGGGGACCTTTTGTGTGTGAAAGACTAACATGATAACCGCTACACTACAGAAACCCCTGTTTAACTGCCTGCCCAGAGAGAAGTGTTAAGCCAGAAGGTGTAATTCTGAATCCCTTTCTGTGAAAAAATCATTGCACAAACATTTCTCTGACCGAAGCTGCACAAGTCAAAAATGTTCCTTTCAAAGTCGTTAAACTCCCAAATTTCCGTGCCCCCCGAATCTTCTGAATCAGAAAGCTCTAGTTCTACCGACTCAATCCATAAATAACAAATAAAAACAGAATTGCTGGAAATCTCAGCTGGTCAGACAGCATCAGCGTTTTTACCAGGAGACTAAGCTCGCCTCCGATTGTTCATCCACAGCAAGTTTAAACATAATATCGAATCATGGAACGGTTACAGCACGGAAGTAGTCCGTTCGGCCTGTCGAGCCCGTGCCGACTCTCAGCTAGTCCCACTCCTCCGGCCTTTACCCGTATCCCTGAGATATTGTACCTTCAGATACTTATCCAAATCCATTTTGAAAGATAAGGTTAATTCTGCCTCTGCCACCCTTTCAGGCAGCGCATTCCGGATCCTAACCACTCGCTGCCAAATGGCCTCCTCCTGTTCCTATGTTCCTGTGTATAAAGTCTGGGAAACACAAGATCAATTCCTGCCACTCTCACAGCCTTCCTAATTATAGCACCATCATTCTCTTCTCGTAAAACCAGCTCCTGAAGTATCGGCCAGCTGTGTTGGTTAGAGCTCTGGTTATGTTCCTTTGACCACATATACCACTGTGTGTCTGTAGTGTCGTGGTTATCATGTTCCCCAAACTCACCAAAGGTCCCCGCGTGGAATCATTTTTAAAACTTTAAAATGGACCGAATGGCCGACTCCTGTTCCGAATTCTTACGTTCTTATGATCTTATTTCCTTTCACTGGAGAACAATCTCTCCCCTGAACATGCTTGAGGAGCAAGTTCCAACAAAATATTTCCACCCGGTGAGCTTTCCCATGTGAGGCGAACGTGTTAAACGCTGCACTGCGGACACATCTCCACTTGCAGCACCAGGTCAGACGGAAATGTTAAGCGAGCAGCTGAACTGCTGAATCCCACTTTTAAGGACGTTGTCGTGGTGTCAGAACAAATTCTGGGTGAGCCTCCATTTGCCGGCGAAGTTTGAACTTGCGGTTAGAATTTTGCAAAGAATGACTGCATTTTTACGTGGCCTTTCAACAACTCAGGATATCCAAGTAATTTAAAGTCAATGAAGTACCGATGGAGCCTTGTAATGTGGGGAAAGATGTGCCCCAATGACCCCACACGCATCTCAACTCTTTCAGAAGCAGGAGAGTGTGTAACCTGGGTCTATAACATAAAGTAATGGCTCATTAACGATTAAAGCCCATTATTAATCCTCTCACACACCTCAATTACGTTTATGCAATGCATCGATGGAAACTTCAATAAATGAACTTTACTGAGTTAAGGAAATTTAATCATTGATGAAGTTTTATCCCCTATCTGATTTTACACACATTGTATTTTAGGAGAGTGAGTTAAAATGCCCATCGCTCATGATACAAGGAACCTGGGGCGACTTTTTAAAAGGTATCCCACAGAAAAATATTCGCTAAAATCATGTTTCTGTCCGTGCTCAAACCGGGGATATTTCACATGTGCGGCGAAGGTGATAACCGTTACACGACGGAAACCTCTGCTTACACCTCGAAAAAAAGCATCCTGCAGCGCAGCCTCACTTCCCAGCAACAGATCAAAGCCGCAAACAAACCCATCGATTATTCCCACTTCCACACCTCCACAGATACTGCCCGACCTGCTGAGTGTTTCCAGCATTTTCTGTTTTTACTGAATATACAAACACAGGTATTTGTTCAAAATCAAACTGGAGGTGGCCACACACAGATTGAACAGAGCCAGAGAGACAGACAGGATCGGGAAACACCCGGAAATGGGGCGAAACCAACAGGCACCTCACCGACAGGGAATATGATTGACATAATCCTTGCTAGCTCAGTAGATACAGCATGAGGCTCTTATTCTCAGGGTTGTGGGCTTGAGCCCCACGTTGGGTGAATCATTATCGTTAAATTTTATGTCGTTTTCTCTGGCAAACTTTATTAATTAACCGATCAGCTTCTTTTGCACAGTGAAAGTAATGCTAACTGAGGGAGAGTCGATAATTGAATAATTGGTTCTGTGTTTTGCATGTTAACTGTTAAACCATATCCCATTTTACACACTGTACTTGAGGCATCTGATTCAGAATGCTCATTGAAACATGAATGTGCACCTGGAGAAACAGTGAGACTGGATTTAGAGCAAGGGTCTGGTTATTGTGAAACAGCAAACACAGTATCAATTCCGGAAGAACAACAGCTAAATTAACTGATTTGAACACGCAGCCTCCTGATCGGGAGTTAGACCCGTAACCGTTGCACCACGATGTCGAGATTCTACAACAGTCCCAGCGGATCGGAAGGTAGAAAATGTAACATCGCTATTCAAGAAAGGAGGGAGAGAGAAATCCGGGAACTACAGGACAGTTAGTCTGACATCAGTCATCGGGAAAATGCTGTAATCCATTGTTAAGGAAGTGGTGTCCGGGCACTTTGAAAATTATAACATGATTTGACAGAGTCAACATGGTTTTCTGTAAATATCATGGGCAGGTACAGAAAATAATCAAATAAGACTAATGCAAAGCTGGCCTTCATATCTCGCGAACTCGATCACCAGCAAGTGATCAGGAAGGCCAATGGAATCTTGGCCTTTATTGCAAAGGGGATGGAGTATAAAAGCAGGGAAATCTTGCTACAGTTATACAGGGTATTGGTGAGGCCACACCTGGAATACTGCATGCAGTTTTGTTTTCCATATTTACGGAAGGATATACTTGCTCTGGAGGCAGTTCAGAGAAGGTTCGCTCGGTCGATTCCGGAGTTGAGGTGATTGACTTCTGAGGAAAGGTTGTTTAGATTGGGCCTCTACTCATTGGAATTCAGAAGAATGGGTCGTAATCTTATCCAAATGTATAAGATTATGAGGGGGCTCGACAAGGTGGATGCAGAGAGGATGTTTCCACTGGTGGGGGAGACTAGAACTAGATCTTAGAATAAGGGGCCACCCATTTAAAACTGAGATGAGGAGAAATTTCTTCCCTCAGAGGGTTGTAAATCTGTGGAAATCGCTGCCTCAGAGAGCTGTGGAAGCTGGGACATTGAATATATTTAGGACAGAAATCGATAATTTCTTAAATGATGAGGGGATAAGGGGTTAAGGGGAGCGGGCAGGGAAGTGGAACTGAGTCAATGATCAGATCAGCCATGATCTTATTAAATGGTGGAGCAGGCTCGTGGGACGGTGTGGCCAACTCCTGCTCCTATTTCTTATGTTCGTACAACTGGAACACAAGGGGACAGATGTTGTGTGCAGCTATACAAAGCCCTGGTTAGACCTCACTTGGGGGACTGTGTTCACTTCTGGTACCGCACAGGCAGCATCTGCTTTTTTGCCAGGAGACTAAACTCGCCTCCGATTGTTCATCCACAGCAAGTTTAAACATAATGTTCCCTCCTGGGATCAAACCAGGAAATTTTCACATGAAAAGCAAACGTGATAACTGCTACACGACAGAAACCTCTATTACATGAAGCACAACAGAGCGGAGCTTAACAGTGAGCTCCATCGGTGCTGATCGGGACCGATGCTGATGTGGAAGCAAGTCATCCTCGACTCCGGGGGATTGCCTCAGAAGAAGAGAGGAGGATCAGGAATGTGTTGGCTCACCTTAAACAACTTCTGTCCCACACTGAAAACTCTCAATCCTTCTCCGCTGCCCTTTACAGAAATGTCACGTAATTACCACCCACCATGTTCACTTCCACATCCTCACAGTGGGCCACAGAGACTCCTGCCATCTCCCCGTGATCAGCGAACTCACCCAGTTTGTAAAGTTACACCAGGAACAAGTGTCCCGCAAAGGGCAGGAGAAGCCAGAGAGTCTGTAAACTCAGTGTGTAACAGGAAGTAACGGGGTTATTAACGGTGATTACAGCAATTCATCATCATCATAGGCAGTCCCTCGAAATCGAGGAAGACTTGCTTCCACTCGAAAGGTGAGTTCTCAAGTGACTGAACCGTCCAATACGGGAATTACAGTCTCTGTCACAGGTGGGACAGACCGTGGTTGAAGGAAAGGGTGGGTGGGACTGGTTTGCCACACGCTCCTTCCGCTGTCTGTGCATGTGTTATGCATGCTCGCGACGATGAGACTCGAGGTGCTCAGCACCCTCCAGATGCTCTTCCTCCACTGAGGGTGGTCTTTATCCAGGGACTCCCAGGTTTTGTTGGGCAAGTTGCATTTTATGAAGTGGATTTGAGGGTCCTTGAAACGTTTCCCCTGCTCACCTGGGGCTCGCTTGCCGTGCAGGAGTTCCGAGTAGAGCGCTTGCTTTTGGAGTCTTGTGTCACGCATGCGAACAATGTGGCCAGTCCAACGGAGCTGGTTAAGTGTGGTCAGTGCTTCGATGCTGGGGATGTTGGCCTGATTGAGGACGCGAATGTTGGTGCATCTGTCCTCCAAGGGGATTTGCTGGATTTTGCAGAAACATCATTGGTGGTATTTCTCCAGTGACTTGAGGTGCCCACTGTATCAGGTCCATGTCTCTGAGCCATACAGGAGGACGGGTATCACTGCAGCCCTGTAGACCATGAGTTTAGTGGCAGATTTGAGGGCCTGATCTTCGAACACTCTCTTCCTCAGGCGGCCGAAGGCTGCACTGGCGCACTGGAGGCAGTGTTGAACCTCGTCGTCGATGCCTGCCCTCGCTGATAATAGGCTCCCGAGGTATGCAATTATTCATCCTCTCACAAACCTCAATTATTTTCATGTGATAAACTGATTGAGAATAGAAAGAGGGTTAGTGCTCTGGATCTTAACCACTCGACCACCAAGGGAAAATTACGATAATGGTATATATTATATATATATATATATCTATATTAATAGAATCATAGAATCAGAAAGTTTCAGCACAGAGTGAGGCCATTTCGGCCCATCATGTCCACGCCGGCCGACCAAGAGCTATCCAGCCTGATCCCACTTTCCAGCTCTCGGTCCAGAGCTCTGTAGGTTGCGGCACTTTAAGTGCACATCCACGTATCTTTTAAATGTGGTGAGGGTCCCTCCCTCTACCACCCTTTCAGGCATTGAGTTCCAGACCCCCACCACCCTCTGGGTGATGAAATGTCCCCTCATATCTCCTCTAAACCTCCCCGATTACGTTAATTCTTCGCCCCCTGGTTGTTGACCCCTCTGCCAAGGGAAACATGACCTTCCTATCCATTCTATCCAGGCCCCTCAATTTTATACACCTCAATCAGGTCTCTGCTCAGATGCCTCTGTTGCAAAGAAAACAGATTCAGCATCTCAAAACTATCCTCATAGCCAAAATTCTCCAGTCCAGGCAACAATCCAATAAATTTCGTCTGCACCCTTTCCAGTGAAATCAAATCTTTCCTGTAATGTGGTGACCAGAACTGCACGCAGTACTCCAGCTGTGGTGTAGCCAGTGTTTTGTACAGTTCAAGCATAACCTCCTTGCTCTTGTATTCCATGCCTTGATTAATATAGGCAAGTATTCCATATGACTTCTTCACCACATTAACTACCTGGCCTGCTACCTTCAGGGATCTGCGGACCTGCACTCCAAGGTCCCTTTATTCCTCTACACTTTTCAGTGTCGTACCATTTAATGTGTATTCCCTTGCCTTGTTAAACCTCCCCAAATGCATTACCTCACACTTATCCAGATTGAATTCCATTTGCCACAGTTCTGCCCACCTGACCAGTACATTGATCATCATCATCATAGGCGGTCCCTCGATCGAGTACAATTTGCTTCCATGAGTTCACAGGGGTTTCGATGAAGGACCCGATGTTCCAGTCCTGAACTCCAATTGAGTGGGTGGAAGATGCCTTTGTGTGGATTTATTTAACGTGGGGTGACCGTTGCACACCAGCCACCACACGGGCTTGACAGAGCTGGGTCTTGGTCCAGTGGCAAGGGTTAACTAAGACGACAGGAAACCAGCTCTGCTGCACGGACCCAGTGCCCACACATATCACAGTGTGGGCTGGGCCCATGCTATCCCTGGGCCCTCGGCTCTTCTGGGCCCCGTCCCCACATCTGTCGCACCTCCTCCACAATCTGTCGCCGCTCCTCCACCATAAATATTCACCGCATCTCGGCACAAACACTCACCGCTCATCCGCCCCGACCTTCCCACTCCTCTGCACCTGGGCCCTGCCGATGTTCCTGCTCACGCTCGAAAATGACGACCAGGGTTTTGATGACGTCACCCAGACGCCCATTTCAAAAACGTCGGTATTTGTTTAAATACCTTAAAACTGTTAACATATATGTAATAAAGCTTGAAGCACCACCCGGAATCCCTTATAAGATGGGATTATGGTTTGTTGATCCAGATTCCAGAATCCATGGAGAGATGTTACCCGTGGTATAAGGTGGTGTGGCTCGATTCCGATGGACTGCATGGATAGCTTACCAACATCGCTTGTTGTTTTAGTATCATCGCGCTGGTCCCTCGGAGAAGTGTGAAGTGGTGGGAGGATCAATGTGGCCAGGATTCGTGTCCTGGTCAATATTTATCCCTCAATCAACATCTCAGAGACAGATGATCTGGTCATCATCACACTGCTGCCTACAGGAGCCTGCCATGTGCAAATTGGCGGCTGTGTCTCCCACACTACAAGAGTGACCGCACTTCAAAAAGTACTTCATTGGCTGCAAAGCGCCTTGAGACATCCATTGATATCTTCCTGTAGTCCGCCACTTTTTTCTTCATTATCAACCACTCAGCCTATTTTAGTGAAATCTGCAAACTTCTTACTCATACCCTCAACATTTAAGTCCAAGTCATTGATGTATACCGCAAAAAGCAAGGGACCCAGCACTGAGCCTTGCGGAACCCCACTGGATCACAAAATCACCCATCAACCATTACGCTTTGATTCCTGCCTCTGAACAAATTTTGGACCCAACTTGCCACTTTGCCCTTGAATCCCATGGGCTTTTACATTCGTAACCAGTCTGCCAAGTGCGACCTTAACAAAAGCTTTGCTAAAGTGCATATACATTACATCATACCACTGCCCTCATCAACCCTCCTGGTTACCTCCTCGAAAAATGCAATCAACTTAGTCAGACACGACCTTCCCTTGACAAATTCATGTTGACTATCCTTGACTAATCCATGTCTTTCCAAATGAATATTTATCCTGTCCCTCAGGATTTTTACAAATAATTGTAAAAGGTTCGCCTGGCCAGCCTGTATTTACTCAATCCCTTTCTCCCTTTTTAAACAAAGGGACAACGTTAGCAGTGCTCCAATCCTCTGGCCCCGCACCTGTAGCCAGTGAGGATTGGACAATGGTGGTCAGAGCCTCTGCTATTTCCTCTTTTGCTGCTCTTATCAGCCTGGCATACATTTCATTCTGGCCTGGGGATTTATCCACTTTCTAAGCTGCTAAGCCACCACTACTTCCTCTCTCACTATGTTTATTTCATCTAATATTTCACACTTCTCCACTCTCATTGCAAAGTCCACATCGCCCCTCTCTTTTGTGAAAACAGATGCAAAGTATTCACAAAGAATCCTACCCAAGTCTTCCGCCTCCGCGTACAGATTCCCTTTATGGACTCTCATAGGCCCCACTCTTTATCTTGTTATCATCGTGCTCTTAATGTATTTGGAAAACATCTTTGGGTTTTCCCAGATTTAATTGCCAACATTCTCCCATGCTCTCTCTTTGCTTTCCTGATATATTTTTTAATTGCACCTCTGCACCTCTTGAGTTTCTGCAGTATTGAGTTATCGGTGTCTGTCATAAGCTTCCATTTTTTTCGTTAACTTTCCCTGTATGTCCCCTGACATCCCGGGAGCTCTAGATTTGTTAGTCCCACCTTTGTTTTAAGGGAACATACTTGCTCTGTACTCTCAGGATCTCCTCCTTGAATGCCTCCCACTGCTCTGACACTGATTTTCCAGCAAGTAGCCGTTCTCAGTCCACTTTGTCGAAATTCCTTCTCAGCTCAGTAACATTGGCTTTACCCCAATTGAGAACTTTTATTCCTGGTCCCCTTTGTCCTTTTCCATAACTACCCTAAACCTTACTGAGTCTGATCACTCGCACCAAAATGCTCTCCCACTGATACCCCTTATACCTGCCCCTCTTCGATCACAAGACCCAGTCCAGAACCGCCCCTCCCTTGATGGGCTTATTACATACTGGATAAAGAAGTTCTCCTGAATGCATTTTAGGAATTCTTCACCATCTGTACCATTCACACCATCATTTTCCCAGTTAATATTCGGGTAGATAAAATCCTCCACTGTTGCAGCTCTATAGGTTTTGCACTTCTCAACATTCTGCCCATATATTTCTTCTTCGATCTCCCTCTAACTGCCTGGGGGTCTATAGTGCACTCCCAGTAGTGTGATCGCCCATTTTTTGTTCTTTAATTCAACCCACATGGCCTCGTTTGATGACCCCTCTAACACATCTTTCCTTTTCACAGCTGCAGGATCCGTCAATAATCTCTCACAACTCAACTGAAAGCAGCTGGAATGTGCAGCTTTGAGAGGGGCTTTCTGCACCGTCAGGGCTGGAAACTGTAGAGTTTGAATGTGTACCGAACTGGACAGAGTATTCAACAAGTATAGCAGGCCTGGGAGACATTGTGCTTTGTTAATACTGAACGAGAAATGCACATTATTCAATGCTTCTCATATTTAATTGAACACGTTTTCAGCTGGTTTTGAAGCAGGAACCTTTTGCATGTTAAGCGAATGTGATGACCACTACACTACGGAACACACGCTTTCAAAGCAGACTGCAACCTGAATGCAGCAACATAGACCGCTTGGCCATCCTGACTGCTCAATATTATGTGTGGCCACCTGCAGCTTGATTTTGAACTTTTGTGTCCTGTCACATGAAGTAAATGAGGACAGCAGGCGTATCTCTGCCTGACACCGGGGAAACAGTGAGACAGACCTTGGACCAAGGGTCTGGTTATTGCCAAACAGCAAAGAAAATATTAATTCTGTAATTACCCAAAAGGACAGGGACCTCAACATGATTTAAACATGCAACTTTCTGATCAAGAGGCAGACACACCACCGCTGCACCACGAGGCCTAAACACTGAGTCTGAGATGTTCGTCGATATGAAGGTTCTGCAATAAAAGGGGCTTTAAAATCCCCGCCCATTCCCACCGGGTGTCAGAAGCTGCGCTCACCTGCCAGTCACCATATGTTTATTTGTTTAACTTTTGTGCTGCTTTCACTGGATAGCATCATTAATAACCCATCACCTTCTTTTGCACAATGAAAGAAATGCTAACTGAGGGAGAGTCGATACTTTAATCAATAAATACAGCAAATGCTGGAAATCTCAGCACGTCAGGCAGCATTTGCTCGGAGACTCAAGTCGGCTCTGATTGTTCATCCACAGCAAGTTTAAACATAATGCTCCCACTTGGGATCGAACCAGGGACCTTACACGTGTAAAGCAAACGTGAAAACGACAACACTACGGAAACCTCTTGCACAGCAGCCCCAACAGAGGGGAGCTGACCAGTGAGCTCCCTCTGTGCTGACCGGGAATGTGCTGGCTCACCTTAAGCAACTTCTGTCCCACACTCAAAGCTCTCAATCCTTCTACTCCGCTGCCTTTACAGAAATGTCACGGATCACCCAGCCACCGTGTTCACTTCCACACCCTCACAGTGGAGCCACAGAGGCTCCTACCGTCTCCCCGCGATCAGCGAACTCACCCAGTTTGTAAACTTAAACCTGGAACACGTGTCCAGCAAAGGGCAGGAGAAGCGGGAGAGTGTGTAAGCTCGTTCTGTAACAGATAGTAGTGGGGTTATTAACGGCGATTACAGCAATCATTAATCCTCTCACACACCTCAATTATTTTTCTGCGATGAACTGATTGAGAATGGAAAGAATGTTCGAGATCTTAACCACTCGACCAGAGAACAGCTTCGATAATTTGTACAAATATAAAAATATATATTTATTTATGGACCTGAATATCAACGGCTAGCTGCCGAGACCTCATGGCGCGACGGTAGTGCATCTAACTTTGAGTGAGAGAAATTGTTCCACAGTGACACCCATTTCATCTTTTGTTCCCTTTTAAACACTCGAAACTGAGACCGGGGAATAAATAGAGAAACCAAAGCACAGGGATACAGACAAGAGGAAGAGAGAAGGGGAAAAATACTGCCCCCACCCAGAACTAATGCAGAAACCTCTCTGCTGCGCTCGGGGTGGCCACCCACAGCCTGGATACACTAACGTCCCAACAGCTCATTGACTGTCGGTGTGGGACCGTGCGGCGCTTCAGAAGACAGGTCGAAAAAGCAAAGTCACTGAATCGATCTCATGTGCTCCTTCTGCCAAGAATAGCTACACACAAAAAATGCTTTTATAAATGTTACACCTTATCTCCAGGTTTGTTAAAATGTTAGCTTGTTGGTCAAGGGGTATGATTCTCGTTTCTGGCTTGTTAATTGAAATTTGCGAGAGATCCCGGCCGAGCCCATTATTCTGCCGCCAATTTTGAAATTACATCGAACTTTTGCAAAGAAGGACTTGCATTTCTGCAACACCTTTCAGGAACTCATGATGCCCCAAAGCGCTTTACAGCCGTTGAGTTATGTTTGAAGTGTTGTAGTGTGGGGAAAAGATGTGCCCAAATCACCCCACACAAACCTCAACTCTTTGCGAAGGAGTTTGGTGCAAATAATCAGGTGCCTCAAGGACTTAGACTTTTTTTGAATGAGTTCTGCTTGTACCTGTATTCAAGCTTGAAACAGCAACTGGGCTTCCATCTCACGGGAGCAGCGTGTCGCGGTTAGTGAGTAGGTGACGAGGTTTGAGTTGATATACGTCACTTTCAATCTTTGAAATTTCACCAAGCAAAGAAATGATGAATCCAACTGTCCCTGTAATTCTTTTGTTCAGGTTTAATCACAGGAATATCTGCAGTCAGGAGGTGAAATGTAATTAAAACCTACGACTGGCTTCGGGAAAATCAGTATACTTTGTCACAGACAAGGCACCGGAAGGTTTTTCCTCAAGGTTCCAGGTTGTCATTGTGCGTTTTGGCAGCACGAATATATTCCACAAACATTGCCAGCTTTGCTGTTATCCAGTGAGTTCCCACTCCAATACTTTTCTGAACATTTAGTTCATGGAAAACGATAACAATTTTTTACATGGGCCATGGTCCTCCATCCAGTCCACGAGAAATAAATTATGTTATTGTGTTTAAAGGAACTGGTGGAAATTGTCTGACCTATCGTTATGGTTTTGCTCAGATTCTGAGAGTCAACAGTTTGCGAAGAATTATCTCATGGCCAATACCAAGCATGAAAATGTCTCTCAGCATTTGTTCTAGGAATCCCTCAAATTCGCAATGTCCTGCGAGGCGCCTTAATTCGGCGACATAGCTCGCCACTTCCTGGCCCTCCGACCCTTGGCACGTGTAGAACCGATACTTCGCCATCAGATCGCTTTCTTTAGGATTTAGATGCTCGCAGACCAGCGTACACAATTCTTCATAGGATTTAGTTGTTGGTGACACCAGAGCGAGAAGATTCTTCATGAGGCCATAGGTTGCTGCCCCACAGACGGTAAGGAGGATCGCCCTTCATTTGGCAGCGTTCTCGTCCCCTTCCAGCTTATTGGCCACGAAGTATTGTTCGAGTATCTCCACAAAGGCTTCGCAATCATCCACTTCTGAGAACTTCTCCAGGATACCAACTGTTCCTTGCATTTTTGCGTGGTTGTTCATTGTCTCGTCGCCAATTGATATGCTCATAATAAAGGATGAAACTTAGTATTGTGAATAATGAGTAAGTGTGACCTTCGCTCCTTTAATAAGACTCCAGAGTACAGGTACCTCATGTGTGGCCTGCTTACATACCGTGCTCCCAAGGGATACTGGGATCCCTTGGGACTTCGACAGGTAGGCCCTCTGGTGGTGCTGTGTACAGGTTGTCAATAGTTAAATACAGAACACAAGATGTGTACAGAAATCAACCATCAATAGCCCTGTCATTAACCGCAATGCGTTTCCTGCAATTTTCTGATCGTAAAGCTCTTTCAGTCCTTGTCCTTAAAATTGCAGACGCGGAAATTGCGGAGTTTAATGACTTTGAAAGGAGGACATTGTTGTTTGGTGCCATTCTGGTCAGAGAAATGTTTGTGAAAGGAACTTTTTGCAGAGAGAGGAATTGAGCATTTCAGCTTGTTCCTGAACACTTCTCTCTGGGCACTGAGCTGAGCAGCAATTTCTGTCGTTTCGAGCTTATCACATTTCCCTCACACGTGAAAAGTTCCCGGTTCAAGCCTGCGCAGAACATTATTTCTCAAACAAAAACTTGTCTGCAATAAAATTAAATAAAAGCTGTTTTGGATACATTGTTACATGAGCAATGAACATTTAAAACCAGTCTTCTCAAATACAGATTGTGTAAAATCAGATCGGGGATAAAACTTCATCAAGGATTAAAGTTTCATGAATTATTAAAGTACACTGATTGAAGTTTTGACTGTCCCTGTCAGCATTTCATTCATTCTGTGAAAAAATGCTATCGGTTTACACCAGCAGATCAAAGCTGCATTTGAAACCACAAACAACTCATTAATTATTCGCTTTCCCCCAGTTCCAGAGCTCAGAGGGTTATTGGCCATCCCTGGGATACAAGCTACCTCAGACCCAGGCCAAAGCTCCCCGTACACCGAGCACAGGCTCAGGAAAACCCCGTGGGAGAGGTTATCCCGGTCACTGGGCCTTCCAGCAGCCCTGAACAAGCGCCCGGTCTGAAACTTTCCAGAGTAATAACTTATAACTGGAGCATCTAACAGTAAGGACGGCCGAGCGGTCTGAGGCACTGCTTTCATTATTTGATTAAATTATCAACTCTCCCTCAGTTCGCATTTTTATCATTGTGCAAAAGAAGATCATGTGTTCATTAATGATATTTACCCACGAAAGCAACATAAAAGTTCAATGAAAAGTAAACACCCAACGGTGGGCTTGAACCCACGACCTTGAAATTAAGAGTCGCATGCTGTCCCGACTGAGCTAGCCAGGCTTTTCAACATTTACTCTGTCAATCCCCTTCAGAATATTGTCTGTTTCAATGAGATCACCTCTCATTCTTCTAAACTCCAGAGAGTATCGGCATATTCTGCACAATCTCTCACCACAGGACAGTCCTCTTATCCCAGGAAGCAATCTGGTGAACCTCCGTTGTACCACCTCCAAGGCAAATATATCCTTCCTCAGATAAGGAGACCAAAACTGTGTGCAGGACTCCAGGTGTGGTCTCACCAGGGCCCTGTACAAATGGAGCAAGATTTCCTTACTCTTGTACTATGGGCCGAATATCCTGTTTCTCTGCTGATTCTACGGTTGTATAAAAAGTTATTAAAATTTGGCAGTCACTCGGCAAACATATTTTGATTTCCTTCAGTGTGCAACACACGTGGGTGGATAAATGATGATTGAAACAATTATTCAGTATCTCACAGTCTTGACTTATATTTGTCAGCTTGCTCTGTAAAAATGCTTTCGCTTACCAGGTATCAAACCCAGACCACGGCAGTGAGAGCACCGAATGCTAACCACTAGACTACCAGGGAACACTGCTTGCAGTCTCTGCGATAGCTTTAAATATAGTCAGCTTACAACCACAGCTGAAAATTGTGCAGTGACACGGCGTGTAACTGGATTTGCTGGGAGCAGCGTGGAGGCCCCGACCTGTGTGAGAACACCAGCGGCAGGTCGGGGCCATAAAAGGAGCGGTGACCGGCGGCCTGGGAGCAGCGTGGTGGTGTACCACGGCAAGGTACAGCGCAAGCTGGTGCAGGAGGGCGACGGCAGCGAAGAGTGATGTCATCAAAGTCCAGGTCAGTGATTGGAGCGTGGGCAGGGACAGCAGGAGCAGCGAGAGACTGGGGAGGAATGTGATCGAGGCCCAGGGGCGGCGTGAGTTCAGGGCCAGGGGCCCAGGGGCAGCACGGGCCAGCCCACACTGCGATATGTGTGGGCACTGGGTCCGTGCAGCAGAACTGGTCTCCAGTCGTCTTGTTTAACCCTTGTCACTGGACCAAGACCTCGCTAAGTCAAGCCCATGTGACGGCTGGGGTGTAACGGCCACCACACGTTAAAAAAATCCACGCCCAGGCATCTTCCACCCTTCAACACGCAGTTCGGGACCTGGAATATTAGGTCCATCATTGAAACACCTGTGAACTCATCCTTTTTTGGCGAGGAAGCAAGTCATCCTCACTTCGAGGGACTGCCTGTGATGCTGATTAACTGGAATTGCTGCAGCCCGCGGGGAGCAGGTGATGAAAGCGGGCGTGAGAGGGTGAGTGACAGGTGGGCACTGCTTCTGATGCTGTCTGACCCACGGTGAGAGTGGCCGGGGATTTTAAAGCCCTTTCATTGCACCAATGCAGGGTAAATGAAACTGTGTTTCAGGAACCTTCATGTATACAAACACGGGCACTCTGCGCTGTCGAATTCATGATGCAATGCCCAGCTCGGAGGGGCGCCTGGGATAGGGGAGGGAAGACACACCGGAGAAGTGTGAGCTTGTGGACCGGAGAAGTTGCAGCTGCTGGAGCTGTGAGTTTTATCGGGGAGGGACGGGGGGAGAGCCCGCCGAGCGACCGGAGAAGCTGAGAAGCTGCGGTGCTTTTCATCGGGTTTGACACTGTTTAAAAATGGCAGAGTACCAAGTTTTCTCTTCCTACTGCACATGCGCGAAGGTGCCGGCAGTGTTTTCGGCGCAGGCATTTGGCTCCGCCCCCCACTTCACCATCGACACCACGCCAGGACTCCGGGGACTGTACACAGCGGCCAGGATGGGGCGAGTTTTTCCCCCGCGCCGTTTCCAGCGAGCAAAGTCGATGCGCTTGAGGTCAGTGCGCCGACAAAACTGCTTGAGGAAAATCTAGCCCTTGAAGAGTAAGGAGTACACTGAAGGAAATACAAATATGTTTGCCGAGCAACTGTCAAATGTTAATAACTTTTTATACAACCATCGAATCAGCAAAAAAACAGGGCACTCTCCCCATAGTACCTAATATATAGCCCATAGTACAAGAGTAAGGAAGTCTTGCTACAATTGTACAGGGCCCTGCTGAGACCACACCTGATGTACTTCGCACAGTTTTGGTCTCCTTATTTGAGGAAGGAAATAATTGCCTGGGAGGTGATACAACGGAGGTTCACCAGATTGATTCCTGGGAGGAGAGGACTGTCTTAAGTTGAGAGATTGTGTAGAATGGGCCGATACTCTCCGGTGTTTAGAAGAATGAGAGGTGATCTCATTGAAACACACAATATTCTGAAGGGGATTGACAGGGTAGATGCTGAGAGGTTGTTTCCCCCGGGCTGGAGTGTCTAGAACCAGGGTGTACAGTCTCAGGTTAAGGGTTCGGCCATTTAAGACAGAGATGAGGAGGAATTTCTTCACTCGGAGGGTTATGAATCTTTGGATTTCTCTGCCTCACTGGCCTGTGGATGCTGAGTCTCTGAATATATTCAAGGCTGCGTTAGATAGATTTTCGATTCTCGGGGAATCAAGGGATCGAGAGATCAATGGAGTTTGGAAACATGAGAGGGGATCTCATTTAACATATACAATTCTGACGGGACTGGACAGACCCCGATGTTGGGGAAGTCCAGAACCAGGGGTCAGAGTCTAAGGGATAAGGGGTAAGCCATTTAGGACTGAGATGAGGAGAAACTTCTTCACTCAGAGAGTTGTTAACCTATGGAATTCTCTGCCGCAGAGTTGTTCATGCCAGTTTGTTGGATCTATTCAAGAGGGAGTTAGATGTAGCCCTTATAGCTAAAGGGATCAAGGGGTATGGAGAGAAAGCAGGAAAGGGGTACTGAGCTGAATGATCATCCATGATCTTATTGAATGGTGGTGCGGCTCGAAGGGCCGAATGGCCTACTCCTGCACCTATTTTCTATGTTTCTATGTTTCTATGTCCTGCTATTGCTTCTTTAATAATGGATTCCAACATTTGCCCTACCACAGATGTTCGGCTAACTGGTCTATAGTTTCCTGCTTTTTGTCTGCCTCCTTTTTTAAATAGGGGCATTACATTTGCAGTTTTCCAATTCTGGGTCCTCCCCAGAATCCAGCGAGTGCATGTCCACAGATCCCTGAAAGTAGCAGGCCAGGTAGCTAAGGTGGTTAAGAAGGAATATGGAATGCTTGCCTTTATTAGCCGAGGCATAGAATACAAGAGATGGGGTCGGTGGGGCAGGTTAGGTCACAGCTGGAGTACTGCGTGCAGTTCTGGTAGCCATATTACAGGAAGGACATGATTGCACTGAAGATGGTGCAGAGGAGATTTACGAGGATGTTGCCGGGAGTGGAGAATCTTAGCCATGAGGACAGATTAGATAGGCTGGATTTGTTTTCCATGGAACAGAGCCTGAGGGGAGACCACATTGAGGTGTATATAATTGTGAGTGGCCCAGATATAGTGGATAGAAAGGGCCTATTTCGCTCAGCAGCGGGGGTCAACAACAAGGAGGCATAAATTTAAAGTAATTGGTAGAAAGTTTAGAGGGGAAATTTCTTCACACAGAGGGTTGTGGGGGTCTGGAACTCACTGCAGAAACACTCACCACATTTAAAAAGTGCTTTGATGTGCACCTGAAATGTCACAACCTGCAGGTTCTGGACCTTGAACTGGAAAGTGGGATTAGGCTGGATAGCCTCGAGTTGGCCGGCCTGGACACGATGGGCCGAAATGGACTGCTTCCGTGCTGTAAACTTCTTTGATTCTATGAACTCGTTTGCAAAGAATTGAGGTGATTTGGGAACATCTTTCCTCACATGACAACATTTCAAAAGCAACTCAACGGTTGTAAAGCACTTTGGGGCATCATGCGTTCCTGACAGACATGCAAGTCCCTCTTTGCAGAGTTTCAATGCAAACTCAAGGCTGGTCTCTGGGATTTGAAGCCACAATTTTTCTGCAAATTTGAAGTAACAACCACGAAGCAAGAATCATACCCCGAGACCAAGAAACTACCTGCTTAGCAAATGTGGAGAGAAGATGCAACCATTATTGAAGCATTTTTAGTGTGTGTTGCTGTTCTTGATCAGAGGAGCTCATGAGACGGAATCAGTGACTTCGCCTTTTCGACATGTCTTCTGAAGCGCCGCATGGTCCCACTCCTGCAGTCAATGAGCTGTCGGAACGTTAATGTATCCATCATCGTCATCATAGGCGGTCCCTCAAAACGAGGATGACTTGCTTCCACGCCGAAAATGGATGAGTTCACAGGTGTTTCAATGAAGGACCCGAAAGACATCCCAAAGGGTGGAAGATGCCTGTGCGTGGATTTTTTAAACGTGTGGTGGCCGTTGCACCCCAGCCATCACACGGGCTTGACAGAGCGAGGTCTTGGTCCAGTGGCAAGGGTTATCCAAGACGACAGGCGACCAGCTCTGCTGCACAGACCTTGTGCACACACATATCGCAGTGTGGGCTGGCCCGTGCTAACCCTGGGCCCCTGGCCCTGAACTCATGCCTCCCCTGGGCACTGATCAGATCCCTCCACAGTCTCTAACCGCTCCTTCGCCCCGATCTCGCCGCTCCTGCTGTATCTGCCCACGCTCCAATCACTGACCTCGACCTTGATGACGTCACTCTTCGCTGCCGCCGCCCTCCTGCACCAGTTTGCGCTGCTCCCTGGAGGAGTCTCCCGGGACCTCCAAGCTGCTCCCAGGGCCACTCGCTCCTCCTTTTATGGCCCCGGCCTGCAGCTGGTGTTCTCCCGTTAGTGTATCCAAGCTGTGGGTGGCCACCCCAAGCGCAGCAGAGGGGTTTCTGCATTAGTTCTGGGTGGGGACTGTATCTTTCCCCTTCTCTCTTCCTCTTGTCTGTATCCCTGGGCTTTTATTTCTCTATTTATTCCCCCTATCTCAGTTTCTCGTGTTTAAAAGGGAACATAGGATGCAATGGGTATCACTGTGGAACAATTTCTCTCACTCAAAGTTAGATGCACTACCGTTGCATCATGAGGTCTCGGTAGCTAGCCGTTGATATTCAGGTTCATATATAAATATATATAAATATATCTACATGTATCATAACCGTTCCCTGTTGGTCGAGGGGTTAAGATCCGGCGCACTAAACGGGTTTCAATTCTCGATCAATTTATCGCATAAAAATAATTGAGCTCTGTGAGACAATTAATAATTGCTGTAATCACCATGAATACCAATACTTTCTGCGATAGACCAAGCTGCCAGACTATCTGGCTTCTCCTGCCCTTTGCCGGGCACGTGTTCGGGGTTTAATTTAGTAAACTGGGCGAGTTCACTGATCGCGGGGAGACGGTCGGAGCCTCTGTGGCCCCACTGTGAGGATGTGGAAGTGAACATGGTGGCTGGGTGATCCGTGACATTTCTGTAAAGGGCAGCGGAGGAGAAGGATTGAGAACTTTCTGTGTGGGACAGAAGTTGTTTCAGGTGAGCCAACACATTCCCGATCAGCACAGAAGGAGCTCACTGGTCAGCTCCCCTCTGTTGGGGGCGCTCTTCCAGTGATTTCTGTAGTGTAGTGGTTATCATGTTTACTTTACACGCAAAAAGTCCCTCGTTCGATCCCAGGCAGAAACATTATGTTTAAACTTGCTATAAGGGAACAATCGGAGGAGAGTTTAGTCTCCTGGAAAATGCTGGCTGACCTGCTGAGATTTCCAGCATTTGCTGTTTTTATTTGCCATTTATTCTCCTGGTAAAAGGGCTCCCTTATTCCTGAATTGCTCTTTATTTAACCAATAAATAGATAACTTTCAGTGTGAGAAAACGGATCCACCGGGGTCCTTTCGCGTGTGAGGACAACGTGATATCCGCTACACTGCTCCCCATCAAAGGACGAGAAACCACTGAATATAAAGGATGAGCTTACAAATATCAGGGGCAGTGCAGTCTGGTCAACGTCACATCCTCCTTTCTTATTCAGCAGAGGCATGAACGGGAGTCAGACGCCATAAAGTTTAATTAAAGATACAAATACAAGTAAAACTTCCAAATCTTTTCACTGTAAAATTCTTTCACTTAATTTAAAATCCTACTGCGTTGAATCTGAAAATGAGCACCGTGGGATTTTATCTTCACTCCTGGTTCTATTTTATCTGCACGGAAGGAATAACCGGTGCTGTAAAATTTGACAAAAGTTGCACCGGATTCCTGGTGACATCGGCAATACAGTGTGTAAAATGGGTTAACATGCTGAAGAACATAAGAACAAAAGAAATAGGAGCAGGAGTCGGTCACACGCCCCTCGAGTCTGCTCCGCCATTTAATACGATCATGGTCGATGCGATCATGGACTCAGGTCCACTTCCCTGCCCGCTCCGCAAAGCACAGGACAAATGATTGAAGTATCGACTGTCTCTCAGTTAGCATTTCTTTCATCGTGCAAAAGAAGGTGACGGGTTAATTAATGATGCTTTTCCATGAACGCAACATAAAAGTTTCAGAAAAAAACACCCAGTGACTGGCAGGTGAGCGCTGCTTTGACACCTGGTGGGAATGGGCGGGGATTTTAAAGCCCCTTGTATTGTGAAAGCTTCATATAGAGGAACATCTCAAACACATTGCGTAGGCATCGTGGCGCAAAGGTAGGGCGTCTGACTCCAGCTCAGAAAGTTGCGTGTTTAAATCACGTCGGTGTCACTGTTCTTTCAGAGTTAATATTTTCTTTGCTGTTTGGCAATAACCAGACCCTTGTTCCAAGGTCTGTCTCATTGGTTCCCCGGTGTCAGGCAGAGATACGCCTGCTGCCCTCATTTAATTCATGTGCCAGGACACAACAGTTCAAAATCAACTTGCAGGTGGCCACACACACCGCCGAGCGGTCTGAGGTGCTGTGATTAGATCGCAGTTTTCTCTGGAGGTGTGGGTTTGAATCAAACTTCTTACATTTCTTATTTTTAATCATTTAGCGAAACTCATTGTTTGACACCACGACCAACTCCTTAAAACTGGGATTCAGCAGTTGACCTGCTCGCTTAACATTTCCGTCTGACCTGGTGCTGAAAGTGGAGATGTTTCCGCAGTGTCACGGTTAACACGTTCGCCTCACACGCGAAAGCTCACAAGGCGGGAATATTTTCTGCAGCTTTCTCCTCATGCATGCTCAGGGGAGAGTTTGTTCTCCTGTGAAAAGTTCATAAGATGATAAGCATGTAAGAATTAGGGGCCGGAGTACGCCATTCGGCCCCTCGAGCCTGGTCCACCATTCAAGAAGATCCTGGCAGTTCCTCGACAGCAAATTTAAACATCTGGGGCGGAGCCAACAGGCGCCTGGCTGCAATCAGTGACAGAACGGTATGTTTGGCAGAAGCCTAGCGAGCTCAGTTAGTGGAACATAAGACTTTTAATCTCAGTGTCGTGGTTTCGACACCCACATTTGACATTTCAATTTTTCACAGAATTATAGAATGAGAGAAGTTTGCAGCACAGAAGGAGGCCATTTCGGCCAATCACTTCCACCCCGGCCAACAAGAGGCGATCCAGCTTCATCCCACTTTCCAGCTCTGGGTCCATAACCCTGCAGGATACGGCACTTCAGGTGCACATCCAAATACTTTTTACATGTGGTATCTGCCTCCGCCACTCTTTCAGGCAGCGAGTTCCTGACCCCCAAAACCTCTGCATGAAGAATTTTACCTTCAAATCCTCTTTAAACCTTCGACCAATTACTTTAAATATATGCCCCTGATTGTTGACCCCTCTGCTATCCACTATATCTACGCCCCTCATAATTTTATACATCTCAATGTTGTCTCCACTCAGCCTCCTCTGTTCCAATGAAAACAAACCCAGCCTATCGAATCTGTCCTCATTGCTAAGATTCTCCATGCCTGGCAACATCCTCATAAATCTCCTCTGTACCCTCTCGTACAATCACATAATTCCTGTAATAAGGTGACCAGAACTACATGCAATACTCCAGCTGTGGCTGAACCAGTGTTTTATACATTTCAAGCATAACCAAACTGCTCTTCTATCCCATGCCTCAGCCAATAAAGTAAGCATTCCGTGCGCCTTCTTACCCACCTTATCCAACTGGCCTGCTACCTTCAGGGATCTGTGGACATGCACTCCAAGGTCCCTTTGTTCTTCCACACTTCTCAATGTCGGACCATTTAATGTGTGTTTATTTCCTTGTTTGCCCTCCCCAAATGCATAGCCTCACACTTCTCTGGATTAAATTAGTATCACCTGAAAACGTTTTAATCATACCTCCTATATTGAAGTTTAGATCATTGATGTTACCACTGAAAGCCAGGGACCTAGTACTGAGCCCTGTGGAACCCCACTGGAACCATCCTTCCAGTCCCAAACACTCCCATTAAACATTACCCTTTGCTTCCTGCCTCTGAGCCAATTTAGGATCCAACTTGCCACTTTGCCCTGGTCCCATGGGCTTTTACTTTCGTGACCAGTCTTCCATGTGGGAACTTGGTGAAAGCTTTGATAAAATCCTTATACACTACATCATACGCACTGCCCTCATCGATCCACTTGGTTCCCTCCTCAAAAAATTCAATCAAGTGAGTCAGACAAGACCTTCCCTGAACAAATCCATGCTGACTATCCGTGATTAACCCATGTCTTTCTAAATGCAGAAATCAAATCATCGATAAATGTTATCCTGCTTTCACGGGAAAACACCATTAATTAACCGATGATCTTTGTTGTGTATGTATAAAATAAGTATACACCCTGTACACTCAATGTACAGTTACATAAGACCACTGGATGTATCTTCACACTGTATACACTGTGCTTGTACCACCAGAGGGTGCAACTGGTGGAGACCTCGGGGTTACCTGTACACGACAGGTAACCAGGTATAAAAGGGAGCTCACAGTACTGTACCCTCACTCAGGAGCTGCAATAAGTGGACTAAGGTCACCACAGTTCAAGTACAATACCGTACCTCGTGGAGTCATTACTAGAGTGCTTACAGACACAATAACTGGTGACGAGAATACGAATTTCCATGTGACAATGGCTAACCTTGGCACGTTTGAACAATTCGCCAATGGGGAAGATTGGGAGGCCTTTGTGGAAAGGCTCGAACACTTCTTTATTGCGAATGACATGGGGAGAGACGATCCGACCTCGCTGGCTGATAAGTGCTGAGCTATCCTGCTCAGCAGTTGTGGGCCCACCGTCTATGGCCTTGTCAGGGACCTGCTAGTCCCAGAGAAGACAATAACATATCTGCAGCTCGTAACGCTGATACAGGAACAGCTGAAACCTATAGAGAGCATCCTCACAGCCAGACACCGGTTCTCTCCCCACCGGTGGATCCGAAGGCCAAAAAATCGCAAAATATGCTGCAGACCTGAGACGATTGGCTGCACCATGTGATTTTAGCGATCACCTCACCGAAGCACTAAGGGACATCTTTGTTATTGGAATCGGTCACGAGGGCCTTCTCCACAGGCTGCTCTCTGCGGAAACCATGGTCACCCTGCAGAAGGCAATTAACGTGAGCCAGGCATTCATGATCTCGGCCTGGGATTCCAAGTGGATGTCTCAACACCAGGACTCTAACCCAGCAAGTACTGTGAACCGAATGGTGCCTTTTCGAGGCAGGGCTGCTGCTAGCAGTCTCTCTCAGCGAAGAGAGAACAGAACCCCGAGTCCCAGAATCCTGAGTCCGCCACATGGGGCCAACCTGCCAACCCCATGCTGGCGCTGTGGAGGAAATCACAGGGACCAAAAGTGCCGCTATAAAGACTATACTTGCAAAGGCTGTAACATGAAGGGCCACCTCCAGCAAATATGCAAGAGAAATTGTACTCACCGAGTCGATGAAGAGTTGGCTGATCATCTGGAGTCCAGCGACGATGAGGTGTACGGAGTGTTTACCTGCACCACCGAGAGTTCCCCGTTGAAAATGGAAGTTGAAGTCAACTATGTTCCAGTCACGATGGAGGTGGACACAGGGGCGAGCCAGTCACTGATGAATCAGGCAGCCTTTGAGAAACTCTGGGACAATCCAATCGAACAACATAAAATGATCCCGATCGAAGTGAAACTGCTCACCGACACAAACGATACATCCCAGTCGGTGGCAGCGTGGATGTCCAGCTGTCCGATGGCAGCGCGATGCCCAGGTTACATTTGTGGATCGTTGCTGGGGATGGTCCAAAGCTATGAGGAAAATGCCTTCTAGAAGTCAAAATACATCACATCCACGGATTTATCTTTATCCACCTTGTTCATTACATCCTCAAAGAATTCCAGCAAATTTGTCAAACATGACTTCCCTTCATAAATCCCTGCTGACTCTGTCTGATTGAATTCTTTTTTCCAAATCTCCTTCTACTGCTTCTTTAATAATGGACTCCAACATTTTCCCAACCACAGATGTTAGACTAACTGGACGATAGTTTCCTGCTTTTTGTCTGCCTCCTTTTTTAAATAGGGGTGTTATATTTGCAGTTTTCCAATCTGCTGGGTCCTCACAGAATCCAGGGAGTGCATGTCCACAGATCCCTGAAAGTAGCAGGCCAGCTAGATAAGGTGGTTCAGAAGGAATATGGAATGCTTGCCTTTATTAGCAGAGGCATAGATTACAAGAGATGGAGTGGGGATTTATACTTGTACTGTATAAAACACTGGTTGGGCCACAGCTGGAGTACTGCGTGCAGTTCTGGTCGGCGTATTACAGGAAGTACGTGATTGCACTGAAGAGGGTACAGAGGAGATTTACGAGGATGTTGCCGGGAGTGGAGAATCTTATCGATGAGGACAGATTCGATAGGCTGGGTTTGTTTTCCCTGGAACAGAGGAGGCTGAGGGGAGACCTCACTGAGGTGTATAAAATTATGAGTGGCCTAGATATAGTGGATAGAAAGGGCCTATTTCCCTTAGCAGAGGGGTCAACAACCAGGAGGCACAAATTTAAAGTAATTGTTAGAAAGTTTAGAGAAGAAATTTCTTCACGCAGAGGGTTGTGGGGGTCTGGATCTCACTGCCTGAAAAGGTGGTAGAGGCAGAAACCCTCACCACATTTAAAAAGTGCTTGGATGTGCACCTGAAGTGCTGTAACCTGCAGGGTTATGGACCTAGAGCTGGAAAGTGGGATTAGGCTGGATAGTCTCTTGTTGGCTGGCGCGGACACGATGGACCGAAATGGCCTCCTTCTGTGCTGTAAACTTCTATGATTCTATGAACTCCTTCGCAAAGAGTTGAGGTTCGTGTGTGGTGATTTGGGTACATCTTTCCTCACATGGCAACACTTCAAAGGTAACTCCATGGCTGTAAAGACCTTTGGGGCGTCATGAGTTCCTGACAGGCACTGCAGAAATGCAAGTCCTTCTTTAAAAAATGGTGACACAAATTCAAAATTTGCAGCAAATTGAGGGCTCATGTGGGATTTAACCCAGAAACTCTCGCAAATTTCAAGTAAGAACCCCAAAGGTACAATCATACTCATAAACCAACCAGCCAACTGTTTAGCAAATGTGGAGATAAGGTGTAACCATTATTGAAGCATTTTTCGTGTGTTTTGCTATTCTTGATCGGAGCAGCACATGAGACGGAATCAGTGACTTTGCCTTTTCAACATGTCTTCTGAAGCGCCGCACGGTCCCACTCCTGCAGTCAATGAGCTGTTGGGACGTTAATGTATCCATCATCATCGTCATCATAGGCGGTCCCTCGAAACGAGGATGACTTGTTTCCACGCCGAAAAAGGATGAGTTCACAGGTGTTTCAATGAAGGACCCGAACTACATCCCGAAGGGTGGAAGATGCCTGTGCGTGGATTTTTTTAATGTGTGGTGGCCGTTGCACCCCAGCCATCACACGGGCTTGACAGAGCGAGGTCTTGGTCCAGTGGCAAGGGTTAACCAAGGCGACTGGAGACCAGCTCTGCTGCACGGACCTAGTGCGCACACATATCGCAGTGTGGGCTGGCCCGTGCTGCCCCTCGGCCCCTGGCCACGAACTCATGCCTCCCCTGGGCCCCGATCACGTCCCTCTACAGTCTCTCGCCGCTCCTTCGCCCGGATCTCGCCGCTCCTGCTGTATCTGCCCACGCTCCAAACACCGACCTGGAATTTGATGACGTCACTCTTCGCTGCCGCCGCCCTCCTGCACCAGCTCGTGCTGCTCCCTGGAGTAGTCTCCCGGGACATCCAAGCTGCTCCCAGGGCCGCTCGCCGTTCCTTTTATGGCCCCCACCAGCCGCTGGTGTTCTCCCGTTAGTGTATACAGGCTGAGGGTGGCCACCCTGAGCGCAGCAGAGGGGTTTCTGCATTAGTTCTGGGTGGGGACAGTATCTTTCCCCTTCTCTTTTCCTCTTGTCTGTTTCCTGTGCTTTTATTTCTCTATTTATTCCCCCTGTCTCAGTTTCTAGTGTTTAAAAGGGAACAAAAGATGAAATGGGTATCTCTGTGGAACAACTTCTCTCACTCAAAGTTAGATGAACTACCGTTGCACCATGAGGTCTAGGGAGCTAGCCGTTGATATTCAGGTTCATATATAAATATATATAAATATATCTACATGTATCATAACTGTTCCCTGGTGGTCGAGGGGTTAAGATCCGGTGAACTAATCTGGTCTCGATCTTCGATCAGTTCATTGCATTAAAATAATTGAGGACTGTGAGACGATTAATAATTGCTGTAATCACCATGAATACCAATACTTTCTGTGATAGACCGAGCTTACAGACTATCTGGCTTCTCCTGCCCTTTGCCGGGCACATGTTCGGGGTTTAATTTTGTAAACTGGGTGAGTTCACTGATCGCGGGGAGACGGTAGGAGCCTCTGTGGCCACACTGTGAGGTTGTGGAGGTGAACACGGTGGCTGGGTGATCCGTGACATTTCTGTAAAGGGCAGCGGAGGAGAAGGATTGAGAACTTTCAGTGTGGGACAGAAGTTGTTTAAGGTGAGCCAACACATCCCCGATCAGCACAGAGGGAGCTCACTGGTCAGCTCCCCTCTGTTGGGGCTGCTCTGCCAGAGGTTTCTGTAGTACAGCGGTTATCACGTTTTCTTTACATGTGACAGGTCCCTGTTTCAATCCTGGCCACGAACATTATGTTTAAACTTTCTACAGAGGAACAATCAGAGGCGAGTTTATTCTCCTGGCAAATGCTGCCTGACCTGCTGAGATTTGCAGCATTTGCTGTTTTTATTTTCTATTTATTCTCCTGGCAAAAGGGCTCGCTTATTCCTTAATTGCATTTTATTTCACTTCAATAAATAGATAACTTTCAGTGAGAGAAAACGGATCCACCGGGGACCTTTCGCGTGTGAGGCCAACGTGATATCCGCTACACTGCATCCCATCAAAGGGCGAGAAACCACTGAATATAAAGGATGAGCTCACAAATATCAGGGTCAGTGCAGTCTGATCAATGTCACACCCTCCTTTCTTATTCAGCAGTGGCATGAACGGGAGTCAGACGCCACAAAGTTTAATTAAAGACATATATACAAGTAACACTTCCAAATCATTTCACTGTAAAATTCTTTCACTTTATTTGAAATCCTACTGCATTGAATCTGAAAATGAGCACCGTGGGATTTTATCCTCACTGCTGATTATATTTTCTGTGCACGGAAGGAATAACCGGTGCTGTTAAATTTGACAAAAGTTGCCCCAGATTCCTGGTGTTATCGGCAATGAAGCTTTTGAACCAGATCCTAAAATACAGTGTGTAAAATGGGTTAATATGCAGAAGATCATAAGAACATAAGAAATAGGTGCAGGAGTCGGCCATACGCCCCTCGAGCTTGCTCCGACATTTAATACGATCATGGCCGATGCAATCATGGACTCGGGTCCACTTCCCTGCCCGCTCCCCAAAGCACAGGACAAATGATTGAAGTATCGACTGTCCCTCAGTTAGCATTTCTTTCATTGTGCAAAAGAAGGTGAGGGGTTAATTAATGATGCTTTCCCATGAAAGCAACACAAATGTTTCAGAAAAAAACATACGGTGACTGGCAGGTGAGCGTTGCTTCTGACACCTGGTGGGAATGGGCGGGGATTTTAAAACCACTTGTATTGTGAAACCTTCATATCGACGAACATTCCAGGCTCCTTATGTAGGCATCGTGGCGCGTTTGACTCCAGATCAGAAGGTTGCTTGTTCAAATCACGTCGGGGTCATTGTATTTTTGGAAATTGTTCTTCCAGAATTAATATTTTCTTTGCTGTTTGGCAATAACCAGATCCTTGCTCCAAGGTCTGTCTCACTGTTTCCCCGGTGTCAGGCAGAGATACGCCTGCTGCCCTCATTTATTTCATGTGACAGGACACAACAATTCAAAATCACCCTGGAGTTGGCCACACCCAGCAATGAATAGTCAGGATGGCCGAGCGGTCTCAGGTGCTGTGTTCTGTTGGCAGTCTCCTCTGGAGGTGTGGATTTGAATCTGACATTTCTTACTTTTAATCATTAAGTGAAACTCATTGTTTGACACCCCACGACTAACTCTGAAAAACTGGGATTCAGCAGTTCACCTGCTAACTTCACATTTCCGTCTGACCTGGTGCTGAAAGTGGAGATGTTTCCGCAGTGTAGCGGTTCACATATTTGCCTCACAAGTGAAAGCTCACTGGGCGGGAATATTTTCTGTAGCTTTCTCCTCATGCATGCTCAGGGGCGAGTTTGTTCTCCTGTGAAAGATCATAACATCATAAGCATGGAAGAATTAGAGGCTGGATTAGGCCATTCGGCCCCACAAGCCTGGTCCACTATTGAAGAAGATACTGGCAGTTCCTCGACAGCAAGTTTAAACATCTGGTTATGTTCCTAACATCATTTTAACCGCAGTGTTTCCGTAGCCTCGTTGTTATCACGTTCGCTTCACACGCGAAAGGATCACGGGCGGAATGTGATTTTTGAGACTATTTTTGCCGTGAAATATATTGAACAAAAGTCGCCCCAGATTCCTTGTCACATGAGCAATAAACATTTTAAACCAGTCTCCTAAATACAGAGTGTTATGTCTTGAATAAAGAATCTGACCAGATACTGCAAACTGAAAGTAAGATGTGACCGTCGTCCTTTATTACAAGTCTCCAGTGTGCCTCTCCAACCTGTGAGGCCTCCTGATGGATTGTGGGATCCCTTGGGACTCCAGTGGATGAGCCCTCTGATGGTTAAACAAGGTATTCACAGGTTTATATATGTAACAACACTCCCCCCGCACCCCGCCCCCACAAGCCTCCCCAAAGTCAGTCGTGTAACTATTTACAATTTGAGTCAATCTGTGGCCTTCCTTTCCCTGTCTGATTGTCTCGGTGCAAATGCTGGTTTTGGTGAGTCGTTTGTTGGGCCCTCGCTGGCCTGCTGGGCGTGGTGAGTCCTGCTGGGCTGCTGCGGGTGATGGGTTCTGCTTCGTGGTCAACCGCTGGGTTGACTGCCACTTGTGTGTGTGTTGGAGGAGCGAAAAGGGTAGAGTCTATTATGTGTTGTTCTGGATAGTCCATGAATCTGAGTTTGGTTTGGTCCAAGTGTTTCCTGCAGGTGAGTCCATATGAACGTTTGACCAGGAACACCCTACTCCCCTCTTTGGCCACGACAGTGCTGGGAAGCCACTTGGGACCTTGTCCATAGTTCAACATAAATACAGGATCATTAATCTCGATTTCGTGTGACACATTTACTTGATCATGACATGTATTCTCTTGAAGGCGCCTGCTCGCTACCTGTTTGTATCGATCAGGGTGAACTAACGAGAGCCTTGTCTTCAGTGCCCTTTTTTTGAGCAGTTCCACGGAGGGAACCCCAGTGAGCGAGTGTGGTCTTGTGCGGTAACTAAGCAGGACTCGGGATAGGTGACTCTGCAGTGAGCCCTCAGTTACCCTCTTCAAGCTCTGCTTGATTGCTGCACTGCTCTCTCTGTCTGACCATTGGCTGTTGGTTTAAACGGGGCAGATGTGACATGTTTGATCCCATTGCGTGTCATGAACTCTTTGAACTCAGCACTGGTGAAGCACAGCCCATTGTCACTGACAAGAACGTTAGGCAGGCCGTGCATGGCAAACATGATCCGCAAGCTTTCAATGGTGACAGCGGACATCATCTCAAATTCAATCCATTTGGAGTACGCATCTACAAACACAAGGAACATTTTACCCAAGAACGGGCCTGCATAGTCGACGTGTACCCTAGACCACGGTTTGGAGGGCCAAGACCAAAAACTTAGCAGCGCCTCCCTGGGTACATTAACTGCGAGCATGTATTACATCTGTGAACGCAGGACTCTCAGAACGCATCGTACCGGGCCATGTGGGATCTGGCTATCGCTTTCATCATTACAATGCCTGGGTGGGTACTGTGGAGGTCAGTAATGAAAGTGTCCCTGCCCTCTTTTGGCACCACTACTTGATACAGTCTGCCTGTATGGACATTTTATCTCTGCGCCGCTGGTACGGCTTTATTTCTTCCTGCATCTCTAACGGAACACGAGACCAATTCCTGTGGAGCACACAGTTTTTTACTGAGGACAATGAGGGATCCGGGCTCATCTAGGTTCTAACCTGTCGGGCGGTAACAAATGCTTCCATTACCATAACTAAATCTGGGGCTGTGCCATCTCCACCCCTGTGGTGGGCAATGGCAGCCTACTGAGAGCATCGGCACAGTTTTCTGTGCCTGGTCTGTGGCGGATGGCGTAGTTGCATGCATACAATGTGGGCGCCCATCTCTGGATGTGGGCCGATGCATCTGTATTTATCCCCTTACTTTCAGAAAAGTGGGATATAAGTGGCTTATGGTCAGTTTCCAATTCAAATTTGAGCTCAAACAGATATTGATGCATTTTTTTTACTCCATAAACACATGCTAACACTTCTTTTTCGATCATGCTTTAGGCCCTCTCAGCCTTAGACAGACTCCTGGATGTATAAATAACCAGTTGCAATTTCCCAGATTCATGAGCTTGATGCAATACACACTCACCATCGTATGACGACGCATCACATGCTAGCACCAAAGGCTTACATGCATCATACAGCACAAGCAATTTGGTTGAGTATAACAGTTTTCTAGCTTTTACAACGGCATTTTCTCGGCTTTTACCTCATACCCATTCGTTTTCTTTCTGCAGTAAAGCGTGCAGTGGTTCGAACAGTGTTCTGAGACCCGGTAAGTAGTTACGAAAGTAGTTCAGGAGTCCTGGAAACGACCGCAGCTCCGTCACGTTCTGTGGCCTCGGTGCGTTGTCGATTGCCTCCATCTACGAATCGGTGGGCCTGATGCCGTCCGCCGCAATTCTTCTCCCCAGGAACTCCACTTCGGGCGCCAGGACTTTGATCATTTTAACCATTGCCCCACGCGATTAAGCCGACTAAGAACCTCCTCCAGGTTCTGCAGATGCTCATCTGTGTTCCGACCTGTAACCAAGATGTTGTCCTGGAAGACCACGGTGCGCGGGACCGAGTTCAGTAAGCTTTCCATGTTTCTCTGGAATTCTCTGGCTGATCGAATCCCAAATGGGCATCTGTTGTGAATGAAGAGACCTTTGTGCGTGTTCATGCAGGTGAGGCCCTTCGATGATTCCTCCAGCTCCTGCGTCATGTAGGCCGAGGTCAGGTCCAGCTTCGTGAACGTCTTTCCTCCGCCAGCGTCGCAAAAAGGTTGTCTGCCTTTGGTAGTGGGTATTGATCCTGAAGGGAGAAGCATTTGATAGTTACTTTGTAATCACCACAGAATCTGATGGTGCCCTCTCCCTTGAGGACTGGAACAATCGGACTGGTCCGCTCGTTGAATTCGATCGGCAAAATGATGCCCTCTCGTTGCAGCCTGTCCAGCTCGATCTCCACCCTCTCTCTCATCATGTACGGTACTGCTCTCACCTTGTGATGGATAGGTTGCGCCCCGGGAATTAGGTGGATCTGCACTTTTGCTGCTTGGAACTTCACGATGCCTGGTTCGAACAACGAGGGGAATTTGTTTAAGACCTGGGCAGATGAAATGTCGTCGACGGGCGAGAGCACCCGGATGTCGTTCCAGTTCCAGCGTATATTTCCCAGCCAGCTCCTGCCGAGCAGCGTGGGGCCATCGCCCGGTACCACCCAGAGTGGTAACTTGTGTATCGCTCCATCGTAGGAGACCTTTACAGTAGCACTGCCGATTACAGGAATCAGTTCGTTTATGTAAGTTCTCAGTTTAGTGCGAATGGGAGTCAGGACTGGCCTTGAGGCCTTGCTGCACCACGATTTATCAAAAGTCTTTCTGCTCATAATGGACTGGCTCGCATCCATGTCTTGCTCCATTGACACCGGGAGTCCACTTAATCCAACCTTCAGCATTATCGGGGGCACTTTGTGGTAAATGTATGCACCCCATATACCTCTACCTCCTCGGCCTGATGCTCTGGTTCGTTGTGATCTGCCGTGGATCTGCCTCCTCTGCAACATAGTGTTTTGTAGGATTAGCAGGGTTTGCAGCTTGCCTGCACATTCGTTGCAGGTGTCCCATTGTTCCACAGCCCTTGCAAACGTATCCTTTGAAGCGGCATGAATGGAAACGATGATCACCCCCGCAGCGCCAACAAGTTGTTAATGGCCTTGCATTCATCACCCTTGATGGTGGACTCTGAAACATCTGCAGACGTACAGCAACAGGCATGTGAGGCCTGCCCTGTACGTAACGATTTGAAAACAACATTACTTTGTTCACTATACTTATACAGCACTCGTGTGCTGAGAGATTTGTTTGGTATTGTCACTGGTGGCGATGAACGCTTGGGCTATCGCTATGGCCTTACTCAAGGTTGGGGTCTTGATTGTCAAAATTAGTTGACGAAGTATTACTTCATGGCCAATGCCAAGTACAAAGAAGTCCCTGAGCATGTGCTCCAAATGTCCTTCAAATTCCAAATGCCTGCAAGGTGTCTTTGCTCGACGACATAGCTCGCCATTTCCTGGCCTTCAGACCTTTTGCACATGTAGAACCGGAACCTCGCCATCAGAACGCTTACCTTCAGGTTAAGATGCTCCCGGACCAGTGTGCACAAATCAACATACGATTTCTCTGTGCATTTCGCTGGAGCAAGCAGCTTTTGTATGAGGCCATAAGTTGGTGCCCCGCAAACAGTGAGGTGAATCGCCCTTCCTTTGGCAGCATTCGCTTCTCCTTCCAGCTCGCTGGCCACGAAGTATTGGTCGAGTCGCTCCACTAAGGTTTCCCAATCATCTCCCTCCGAAAATTTCTCCAGGATGCCAATTGGTCTCTGCATCGTTGCGGTGGGGTTCGTCATCTGCATCTCATCGCCAGTTGTATTGCATGAATAAAGTGTCTGACGAGATACTGTGAGCTCAAAGTAATTTGTGACCTTAGTCTTTTATTGCAGGTCTCCAGAGTGCTTCTCCAGACTGTGAGGCCTCCTTAAGTACAAGTACTCCCAAGGGATTGTGGGAACCCTTGGGACTCCAGGGGATGAGCCCTCTGGTGGTTAAACAAGTTATTTACAGGTTTACATGCATAACACTTGTTTGCATAAGTTCTATGCAAATTGAAAGGTCTCATTCGGTATTTAAACGTGTAATCTCTCGCAAATTGCCATTAACAACCCTGAAGTGAGAATCATATCCCTGGACCAACGAAACAACTGCTTGACAAGAATGCCGATAAAATGTAACCATTATAAAAGCATGTTATTGTGTGTATCAATTCTTTGTAGCAGGAGCACACAATTTTGGACAAACAAGTGAAAGACACCTGGTGCTGGTGGGCAATTTTGTTGCCTTTGTCATCGATGCTTGATCTACAAGTCTCGTTGTCAAATCGTGTGCTCAACCGTCAGTTACCTGTTACAAATCAGCGGAGGAGAAATCAGTTGGTTGTCTAATGCTGGCTTTGCCTGCACAATGTGTGCTGAGATTATCTGTGCAATATGCATTCAGCAGGATGAATAGAAGGAATGCTTTTTGAAATGCAGGCAATGCATGTTTTGCACTCAATAAAAAGTTGCATTTTCTTTTCATGCCAAGTATTTTGCCAATGCACTTTTTACCTGTCAAGACTGAAGTACAAGCTCTGATGAACAGAATGAAACAGAAACAGCTGCTTGAGAACCCATAGCCTCGACGGTATCTGTGTGAATTGCTCTGCATCGATAATTAGCAGAGCGTAAAGTGGGGAAACTGACGGTGTGGATGAGAAAAGGCCGAGCCAAAGTGTAATGTTGGAGATGATCTTGTTTTTGAGAAATGTTTCAAAGAATTTGGCATCGTTGGTTCCATGGTGTAATGGTGAGCACTCTGGACATGAATCCAGCGATCTGAGTTTGAAACTGAATGCTTGCTGTCGCAGCTGCTAAAAATTTGATACAAACAAGTGAGAGACACCTGGTGCTGGTGGGCAGTTTTGTTGCCTTTGTCATTGATGCTTGATCTACAAGTCTCGTTGTCAAATCCTGTGCTCTGTGTTAGCACAGTCCCGCATTGCTGAACTCTTTGCTTCAGCATGCAGTCTGAAGTTTGGATTAAATAACAGGAAGATTGAAGTTTGGATGGTCAAGAGACTGTTAGACAATGTTGTGCCTTGCAGCCAGTGAGATGAGTAACTGGTCATTGTCTGGTTGTGAAATATTTGAGTACCTTGTTACGGTGGGAATAATGGAAACTCAGAACTAAACGATTTGATGAAGTCTGTGTGTTCAGTATTTGAGTGTAACCTTGTTATTATTTAATGACATCTGTAGGTTAAACAAGCAACATTAAGTCTGTCTGTTAAAAGATTCAGAAAGCAGTTATTCAGGATTGTCTAAATGGAAAGAATAAGAGTTCAAAGGCTTTTTCGGTATAAAGATGAGACTTTTATGGACTGGAGAGCCACAGACAGCAGAGACACTGAACATTCGGAAGGTGTGTGTCTCAAGCAGCCACGGAAATCGAAGCAAGCTGCCTTTGTGAAGTGTTCTCAGTAACTTTCATACTTGGTTTGTTTAGTATGAATGTTTAAATAAAATACCCGATCCTGCCTTTACTATAACGGAGTGTGTGCGGGTAATTCGACGTTAAAAGCAACGAAGCGAAAAGAGCAAGACAGCCGTTTACAACATTTTGGTGACCCCGACGTGGTTTTCAAAAGTTCGTTAGCTGATTCGAAGTCCCTGACATGAAGCAGAAAGTTGGCTGAGTTGTTGGAAGAAGTGTTTCCCACACATCAGTTCGAGGGGGTGAGCATTCTCTTAGTTGTCGTGATTAAAGGGATCTTCAGTTAGTAATGGGAGGTTCAGGGGATATTTCAGTTGAAGTCCGGTCATTTCTTAATGAGTGAATTGAGTCGAAAGGGGGAACTTATGGGATAAGACAGGAAACAATGACAGGAGGATGGAGAGAGACACGGCAGTCCTTCGTGAAGAGTGTCCAGTTAAAAAAGATTAAAGTGTTTGGGTTAAAAAGTGATAAAAAGAGAAAAGCGTTAGTGTTGCAGTGTCTCATGCTGGGGATTCAAACGTTCGGAGAAGAGGCTGATGCTCGAGATAGGGAAGTCTCAGAACTCAGAGAGCAGCTAACAGCAGTGAGTAAAGAAGTAGAGAATTGGTGATTTCAGGCACTCGGGACAGCCAGGACTGTTCTGACACAGGATCAGCATCTTGCTGATGAACAGAAGCGTAATCAAGATCTAGAGAAAGGAATATCTAAGCTGCAGCAGATGGTGGTATTAGGTTGCCCACGGAGACAGCAATTGATAAAGCTGGGTGGTATTCGGAGGATTCCCCGGGTCTGAGAGTTGAAAAGGGGATTAAGGGACAGGAAGAATGCCCACCGTTCCCATCCACAATTCCTTTGTCTTCTCTGACTTCGGAGCCTCGAACCCGTGTGGTTCACGTGGCAATGTTAGGATCGGAGGCGGAGCACTTAAATGCCTCTTCGGTTACTCAGACGCTTAACACCCCACAACATTATACACGACCTTCCGGTAATGTGGAGAGTGGGGGAAGCACGCTCGAGCGGACAAGACGAGAGCAGGATCATGATTCCTCTGCTCCTTGTGGAGCTCGTGAAGGGAACACGACCTTAAGTGGTTTTGGGGATACCTGGTATGAGCGAGGAGGGGTCAAGTTACAGGACATGAGAGCTATCCTTAGTGAAGTGGGACCCGCACACCTTCAGGATCTTATTAAGTTTGCCCAGTGGTGGTGTAATATTCTGGGATGGTGACAGTCTGGGAACATATCAGAGAAACCGAGGGTTCACATGGTTCTGTGAGCTTTAGGGAATCACCGGGGAACGGGAGTAGGTTTTGAAACAACTTCCAGGTCTCATGCTTGGTAGAATAATAGCTACAATCTTCGTTACTCACTCAGGGCCACAGTTAATAAAGCGGCTTGCATTATTACCAGGGAAGGACCCAGGGAAGCTGGGGAATGTATATTCCAGTTGTGTAAAAGTTTGGGAAGTAATTGGATTGATATCAGTCATTATGGGGATGGTACACATAGAGATATCATTTTGACTATCCTACCCCCGTCAGTAGTTCTGGAAGTAGATGCCTGGGGTGGGGACAAACGTTTTGATAAATGGTTGTCAAGGGGAGAAAGCTTGTATCCGGGAGCTGCAATAATTTCAGTCATGGAAGTGAGACAGGGGTTACAGCGATGGAAGGCAGAAGGGCCTGAGTGGATGAATCCCGCGAGGAGTCACATAAAAGGAGCAGAACGAGGTGGTGGCCGTCAGTTGATAGAGGACAGTGATAGACTGGCTAAAGAATTGGAAAAGTTAAAAGAAAAGTTGAAGAATCAGGAAAGAGAAGCGAGAGTCACAGACAGGAATGATACCTCAGTTGCTGAGGTCGGGGATTGATTCCGCAGTTGAGGGAGGATCCCTATAGGGATGCCGCGCCTCAACCACACATGTCGTTCCATTAGGACCCTTACTTCAGGATAGGGGTGGCCATACCCTTATCGAGGCTTGTGTGGAAGGGCAGCGGGAAATGGACACAGGGTCAGCTGGAAAAATTAAGGTGCTCCTGGAGGAAGGGGATTCCCCTCTTCAGAGACAGTTCCCTAACATCCCAGATACACGAGGAGCAGTTACTGAACAGTCAGTGATGAAAGCAGTGGGAGAAGCTTGTTCAAAAACATTTAAAGTTTCTGCAGGAATGGGCTGTCTCAGAACTGATGAGATGTTCAGTGAAAAGCTCAAATGTGGGAGTTACAAACATGACTTTAAGGATGTGAAATAGAAGTTGGATTGTTGCAAATGTCGAGAGAGTAAATTACAGCAGTTCCGAAGGGTGAACTGAGGGAAGGACTGGGTCTCTCGACTGACTATTCAGCATTTCCGTCATCCTTTACTCGATGTTGTTACACTTCTCCCACAAAGCAGAGGAAATTGTTAAAACCTGTGCAGAGGGTAACAGACTTAGTCGAAGACACCGATTGTGAGTTTACATTTCTGAATGTAAACAGCATGGAATTCAGTTGGAAACATCAAAAATTGAAAATTGACTTTTAAGTAAAAATGGATATGGTGATCACAGACCAACGGACTTTAAAATGGCATCCTGAGAATCTGAATCTACAACAACCCTACTTTGACCCGAAGCGTGCTGCTATTTGGAAGAAGGAAATACGGAAATGGAATACAACATTTCAACAGCTACAGAGTTTGAATCAAGCAATTGTTGTGGACATTAACCATCACACTGCGGAAATCGAGAAGGTTCACAAAACTTTGGACCAGATTGGACATGTAAGCTGGTGGGAATCATTGTTGGGATGGAGCCCGACGGCAACAGGCGTGATGAACACAATGATACACCCTGTCCTTATGCTGGTGCTGGTTCAGCTGATCATGCTGGTTATTTTGATTTACTGCGGATGTCGTGTTGAAAACCAAGGACTACAACTGGACAATGCTGTTGAACGAGCTCTAGCCACCATGCAAATGTATGTTACCCAGATAAGACCTGCAGAGAGGCGAGGAGAAGAAGTGGGGGAATGTGGGAGCACAGTCCCGCATTGCTGAACTCTTTGCTTCAGCACGCAGTCTGAAGTTTGAATTAAAAAACGGGAAGATTGAAGTTTGGATGGAAAGAGACTGCTCGATAATGTGGTGCCTTCAGCCATTGAAATGAGTAACTGGTCATTGTCTGTATGTTAAATATTTGATTGTACCTTTGTTACTATTTAATGACATCTGTCGGTTAAACAAGCAATATTAAGTCTGTATGTGAAACAATTCACAAAGCCGTCAGCCGTGATTGTCCAAATGCAAAGAAATAAGAGTATAAAGATGAGACTCACACACGCAGACACCAGAGACACTGGACATTCGGAAGGTGTGTGTCTCAAGCAGCCACGGAAATCGAAGCAAGCTGCCTTTGTGAAGTGTTCTCAGTAACTTTTATACTTGGTTTGTTTGGTATGAATGTTTAAATAAAATTCCCAATCCTGCCTTTACTACAACGGAGTGTGTGCGGGTAATTCGAGGTTAAAAGCAACGAAGCAAAAAGAGCAAGACAGCCGTTTACAACATTTTGTAACAGGTAACTGACGGTTGAACACACGATTTGATAACTCGACTTGTAGATCAAGCATCAATGACAAAGGCAACAAAACTGCCCACCAGCACCAGGTGTCTTTCACTTGTTTGTCCCAAATTTTCAGCAGCTGGGACTACAAGGAATCAGGTTCCACCGAGATTTGAACTCAGATCCTAGAGTGCTCACCATTATACTATGGAACCAACCATGGTAAAATCTTTGAAACAATTCTCAATAACAACAAAATCATCTCCAACAGTACACTTTGGCTCGGCCTTTTCTCATCCACACCATCAGTTTCCTCTCTTTGCGCTCTGCTAATTATCGATGCAGAGCAATTCACACAGATGCCATCGAGGCTATGGTTTTTCAAGTAGCTGTTTCTGTTTCACACTGTTCATCACAGCTTGTACTGCAGTCTTGCCAGGTAAAAAGCGCTTTGGCATTGCAATGTATTAATGTAAAATGCTTGGCATGGAAAGAAAATGCAAAGTTTTGTCGAGTTAGCGAGTAGGTGACGAGGTTTGGCGTTGATGTGTGTCGCTTAAAATCTTTGAAATTTCACCAAGCAAAGAAACGGTGAATTGAACTGTGCCTGTTAGCATTGTGTTCGCGTTTAATCACAGCAATATCCGCAGTCAGGAGCAGAAAAGGAATTAATACCTAATACCGGCTTCGGGACAATCAGAATACTTCGTCACAGACACGGCACCGGAAGGCTGGAAGGTCGATCACACCGGTTGTGGGAGAGCTGGTTGGTGGTGACATGGAAGTGTCTGCAGTGTGTGGGAGCAGACTGCTTCCACACATCCACAATGAATGTCCCACCCTTTACTTGGGAAAAGTACAACTGAGAGTCGACAAGTTCCATCCCGGTCAGAGCAATCTGAAGCTTTCACTGACTGACACCCTGGTTTGGGATGTCTTGCAGTGTGTCATTGCGTCAGTCTCTGTGGCGCAATGGGTTAGCGTGTTCGGCTGTTAACCGAAAGGTTGGTGGTTCGAGCCCACCCAGGGACGAAGCATTTATCTGTTTTTCCCGGTGGATTCGGTGCTGCATGATTCCAGGTTGTCATTGTGTGTTTTGGCTGCGCGAATATATTCCACAAACATTGCCAGCTGTGCTGTTATCATAGAAAACATAGAAACATAGAAAATAGGTGCAGGAGCAGGCCATTCAGCCCTTCTAGCCTGCACCGCCATTCAACGAGTTCATGGCTGAACATGAAACTTCAGTACCCCCTTCCTGCTTTCTCGCCATAACCCTTGATCCCCCGAGTAGTAAGGACTTCATCTAACTCCCTTTTGAATATATTTAGTGAATTGGCCTCAACTACTTTCTGTGGTAGAGAATTCCACAGGTTCACCACTCTCTGGGTGAAGAAGTTTCTCCTCATCTCGGTCCTAAATGGCTTACCCCTTATCCTCAGACTGTGACCCCTGGTTCTGGACTTCCCCAACATTGGGAACATTCTTTCTGCATCTAACCTGTCTAAACCCGTCAGAATTTTAAACGTTTCTATGAGATCCCCTCTCATTCTTCTGAACTCCAGTGAATACAAGCCCAGTTGATCCAATCTTTCTTGATAGGGCAGTCCCGCCATCCCGGGAATCAGTCTGGTGAACCTTCGCTGCACTCCCTCAATAGCAAGAATGTCCTTCCTCAAGTTAGGAGACGAAAACTGTACACAATACTCCAGGTGTGGCCTCACCAAGGCCCTGTACAACTGTAGCAACACCTCCCTGCCCCTGTATTCAAATCCCCTCGCTATGAAGGCCAACATGCCATTTGCTTTCTTAACCGCCTGCTGTACCTGCATGCCAACCTTCAATGACTGATGTACCATGACACCCAGGTCTCGTTGCACCTTCCCTTTTCCTAATCTGTCACCATTCAGATAATAGTCTGTCTCTCTGTTTTTACCACCAAAGTGGATAACCTCACATTTATCCACATTATACTTCATCTGCCATGCATTTGCCCACTCACCTAACCTATCCAAGTCACTCTGCAGCATAATAGCATCCTCCTCGCAGCTCACACTGCCACCCAACTTAGTATCATCTGCAAATTTGGAGATACTGCATTTAATCCCCTCGTCTAAATCATTAATGTACAATGTAAACAGCTGGGGCCCCAGCACAGAACCTTGCGGCACTCCACTAGTCACTGCCTGCCATTCTGAAAAGTACCCGTTTACTCCTACTCTTTGCTTCCTGTCTGACAACCAGTTCTCAATCCACATCAGCACACTACCCCCAATCCCATGTGCTTTAACTTTGCACATTAATCTCTTGTGTGGGACCTTGTCGAAAGCCTTCTGAAAGTCCAAATATACCACATCAACTGGTTCTCCTTTGTCCACTTTACTGGAAACATCCTCAAAAAATTCCAGAAGATTTGTCAAGCATGATTTCCCTTTCACAAATCCATGCTGACTTGGACCTATCATGTCACCATTTTCCAGATGCACTGCTATGACATCCTTGATAATTGATTCCATCATTTTACCCACTACTGAGGTCAGGCTGACCGGTCTATAATTCCCTGTTTTCTCTCTCCCTCCTTTTTTAAAAAGTGGGGTTACATTGGCTACCCTCCACTCCATAGGAACTGATCCAGAGTCAATGGAATGTTGGAAAATGACTGTCAATGCATCCGCTATTTCCAAGGCCACCTCCTTAAGTACTCTAGGATGCAATCCATCAGGCCCTGGGGATTTATCGGCCTTCAATCCCATCAATTTCCCCAAAACAATTTCCCGACTAATAAAGATTTCCCTCAGTTCCCCCTCCTTACTAGACCCTCTGACCCCTTTTATATCCGGAAGGTTGTTTGTATCCTCCTTAGTGAATACCGAACCAAAGTACTTGTTCAATTGGTCCGCCATTTCTTTGTTCCCCGTTATGACTTCCCCTGATTCTGACTGCAGTGGACCTACGTTTGTCTTCACCAACCTTTTTCTCTTTACATACCTATAGAAACTTTTGCAATCCGCCTTAATGTTCCCTGCAAGCTTCTTCTCGTACTCCATTTTCCCTGTCCTAATCAAACCCTTTGTCCTCCTCTGCTGAGTTCTAAATTTCGCCCAGTCCCCAGGTTCGCTGCTATTTCTGGCCAATTTGTATGCCACTTCCTTGGCTTTAATACTATCCCTGATTTCCCTAGATAGCCACGGTTGAGCCACCTTCCCCTTTTTATTTTTACGCCAGACAGGAATGTACAATTGTTGTACTTCATCCATGCGGTCTCTAAATGTCTGCCATTGCCCATCCACAGTCAACCCCCTAAGTATCATTCGCCAATCTATCCTAGCCAATTCTCGCCTCATACCTTCAAAGTTACCCTTCTTTAAGTTCTGGACCATGGTCACTGAAATTACTGTTTCATTCTCCATCCTAATGCAGAATTCCACCATATTATGGTCACTCTTCCCCAAGGGGCCTCGCACAATGAGATTGCTAATTAATCCTCTCTCATTACACAACACCCAGTCTAAGATGGCCTCCCCCCTAGTTGGTTCCTCAACATATTGGTCTAGAAAACCATCCCTTATGCACTCCAGGAAATCCTCCTCCACCGTATTGCTTCCAGTTTGGCTAGCCCAATCTATGTGCATATTAAAGTCACCCATTATAACTGCTACACCTTTATTGCATGCACCCCTAATTTCCTGTTTGATGCCCTCCCCAACATCCCTATTACTGTTTGGAGGTCTGTACACAACTCCTACTAACGTTTTTTGCCCTTTGGTGTTCTGCAGCTCTACCCATATAGATTCCACATCATCCAAGCTAATGTCTTTCCTAACTATTGCATTAATCTCCTCTTTAACCAGCAATGCTACCCCACCTCCTTTTCCTTTTATTCTATCCTTCCTGAATGTTGAATACCCCTGAATGTTGAGTTCCCAGCCCTGATCATCCTGGAGCCACGTCTCCGTAATCCCAATCACATCATATTTGTTAACATCTATTTGCACAATTAATTCATCCACCTTATTGCGGATACTCCTTGCATTCAGACACAAAGCCTTCAGGCTTGTTTTATTAACACCCTTTGTCCTTTTAGAATTTTGCTGTACAGTGGCCCTTTTTGTTTTTTGCCTTGGGTTTCTCTGCCCTCCACCTTTCCTCATCTCCTTTCTGTCTTTTGCTTTTGTCTCCTTTTTGTTTCCCTCTGTCTCCCTGCATTGGTTCCCATCCCCCTGCCATATTAGTTTAAATCCTCCCCAACAGCACTAGCAAACACTCCCCCTAGGACATTGGTTCCAGTCCTGCCCAGGTGCAGACCGTCCGGCTTGTACTGGTCCCACCTCCCCCAGAACCGGTCCCAATGCCCCAGGAATTTGAATCCCTCCCTGCTGCACCACTGCTCAAGCCACGTATTCATCTGCGCTATCCTGCGATTCCTACTCTGACTATCACGTGGCACTGGTAGCAATCCCGAGATTACTACTTTTGAGGTCCTACTTTTTAATTTAGCTCCTAGCTCCTTAAATTCGTTTCGTAGGACCTCATCCCTTTTTGTGCCTATGTCGTTGGTACCAATGTGCACCACGACAACTGGCTGTTCTCCCTCCCATTTCAGAATGTCCTGTACCCGCTGCGAGACATCCTTGACCCTTGCACCAGGGAGGCAACATACCATCCTGGAGTCTCGGTTGCGGCCGCAGAAACGCCTATCTATTCCCCTCACAATTGAATCCCCTATCACTATTGCTCTCCCACTCTTTTTCTTGCCCTCCTGTGCAGCAGAGCCAGCCACGGTGCCATGAACTTGGCTGCTGCTGCCCTCCCCTGATGAGTCATTCCCCTCAACAGCACCCAAAGCAGTGTATCTGTTTTGCAGGGGGATGACCACAGGGGACTCCTGCACTACCTTCCTTGCTCTACTCTTCCTGCTGGTCTTCCATTCCCTATCTGGCTGTGGACCCTTTCCCTGCGGTAAGACCAACTCACTACACGTGATACTCACGTCATTCTCAGCATCGTGGATGCTCCAGAGTGAATCCACCCTCAGCTCCAACTCCGCAACGCGGTCGGTCAGGAGCTGGAGGTGGACACACTTCCCGCACACGTAGTCGTCAGGGACACCGGAAGCGTCCCTGAGTTCCCACATGGTACAGGAGGAGCATAACACCCGACCGAGCTCTCCTGCCATGACTTAACCCTTAGATACACTTAAACTGGTAATAACAATGTTAAAAGTTACTGACCAATATAAGAAGAAAAAGAAAAACTACTCACCAATCACCAGCCACTCACTTACCCCCTAGGCTGTGACGTCACCTTTGTATCTTTGCCTTCTCCCTGTAGCTGCACCGGTACGCCTCTCGCCGACCCCGGACTCGCGCTGCTCCGAGCTCCCGCCTCCTCGACTGACTGCTCCGAGCTCCCGCTGGCCTTTATAGGCCTCTCGCCGACCCCGGACTCGCGCTGCTCCGAGCTCCCGCCTCCTCGACTGACTGCTCCGAGCTCCCGCTGGCCTTTATAGGCCTCTCGCCGACCCCGGACTCGCGCTGCTCCGAGCTCCCGCCTCCTCGACTGACTGCTCCGAGCTCCCGCTGGCCTTTATAGGCCTCTCGCCGACCCCGGACTCGCGCTGCTCCGAGCTCCCGCCTCCTCGACAGTGAGTTCCCACTCCAATACTTTTATGAGCATTCAGTTTGAGTGTATACAGAACTGAACAGAGATATCAGAAAATTTAACAAGGTTGTGGGACATTGTTTTTTGTTAATATTGAACCACCAATTTGAATAAATCCATTTCTTCAAATATTTGATTGAACATGTTTTCAAAATGTTTCCACGCAGTTTTGAACCAGGGACATTTCGCGTGTGAGGTGAATCTAATAACCACTACATTATGGAAACACTACAGCAATGTTCGGAACATAACCAGAGCTTTAACCTACACAGCTGGCCTCTACTTCAGGAGCTGGTTTTACGAGAATAGAAAAACGGTGCTATATTTAGGAAGGCTGTGAGTGTGGCAGAAATTGATCGAGTGTTTCCCAGACTTTACACATAGGAACAGGAGGGTGCCATTTAGCAGAGAGTGGTTAGGATTTGGAATGCACGGCTTGAAAGGATGGTGGAGGCAGACTCAATCTTATCTTTCAAACGGGAGCTGGATCAGTGTCTGAAGAAACAACAATTGCAGGGCGACAGTGAAAGGGCGGGGGAGTGGGACTCGCTGAGAGTCGGCACGGGCTCGACAGGCCGAATGGCCTTCCGTGCTGTAACCATTCCATGATTCTATAAGTTAGTGGCACATTTCATAGTGTGGGTGGAAGCAGAACATTGCTAAGGGACATGGATTGAGTCGTCAAAACTGGAGGCATCTGATTCAGGAGATTCGGGGGGCGCGGAAATTCGGAAATTGAATGACTTTGAAAGGAACATTTTTGTTTTGTGCAGTTACGGTCAGAGAAATGTTTGTGAAAGGAATTTTTTGACCAGAGGAATGCAGCATTTAATCTTCTGCCTTAACACTTCTTCCTGGGTGTCGGGGTCACATTTCTTTTCGAGGTTATTCTTCTCAAAAAGGAGTTTGATGTAGTCCTTCAGACGAGGGGGATCAAGGGCTATGGCGAGAAAGCAGGAATGGGGTATTGAAGTTGCATGTTCAGCCATGAACTCATTGAATGGCGGTGCAGGCTCAAAGGGCCGAATGGCCTACCCCTGCACCTATTTTCGATGTTTCTTGAATTTATATTTCCTTTGGTGTTTCACAATAACCAGACCTTTGCTCTAAAGTCTTTCTCACTGTTTGCCCAGTCACCTGTTGATGTTACCAGCAATGAACATTTTGAACCAGACACCGAAAACACACTGTGCAAATTGGGACATGCTTTAACAGTAAACGTGGGGATCGAAACCCCAAATTCGAGATTAAGATTCTCATGCTCGACCGATTGATCTCACGGGGCTTCTACCAAATAGACGTTTTTGTCGTTGATTGCAGCCAGGTGCCTGTTGACTCCGCCCCAGATGTTTAAACTTGCTGTCAAGGAACTGACAGGATCTTCTTGAATGGTGGACCAGGCTCGAGGGGCCGAATGGCCTACTCCGGCCCCTAATCCTTACATGTTTATGACCTTATGACCTTTCACAGGAGAACTAACTCGCCCCTGAGCATGCATGAGGAGATAGCTCCAGAAAATATTCCCACCCGGTGAGCTTTCGCGTGTGAGGCGAACGTGTTAACCGCTACACTGCGGAAACCTCTCCACTTTCAGCACCCGGTCATACGGAAATGTTAAGCGAGCAGGTGAACTGCTGAATCCCACTTTGAAGGAGTTGATCGTGGTGTCAAACAATGAGTTTCACTTAATGATTAAAAATAAGAAATGTCAGGTTTAAACACAGACCTCGAGAGAAAACTGCAACCTGAACACAGCACCTGAGACCGCTCGGCCATCCTGACTATTTAATGCTGTATGTGGCCATGTGCAGGTTGATTTTGAACTTTTGTATCCTGTCACATGAAATAAATGAGGGCAGCAGGCGTATCTCTGTCTGACATCGAGGAAACAGTGAGACAAACCTTGGAGCAAGGGTCTGGTTATTGCCAAACAGCAAAGAATATATTAATTCTGGAAGAACAATATCTAAAAGTTCAGTAACCCTGTTGTGATTTAAACACGCTACCTTCGGAACTGAAATCAGTCACGCTACCATTGCGCCACCAGGTCTACATCATAAGACTCAGATGTTCGTCTATATGAAGGTGTCACAATACAAGGAGCTTTAAAATCTCCGCCCATTCCCACCTGGTGTCAGAAACAGTGCTCACCTCCCAGTCACTCTATGTTTTTTTCTAAAACTTTTGTGTTGCTTTCACGGGAAAGCATCATTAATTAACCCCTCACCTTCTTTTGCACAATGAAAGAAATGCTAACTGAGGGACAGTCGATACTTCAATCATTTGTGCTGTGCTTTGTGGAGCGGGCAGGGAAGTGGACCTGAGTCCATGATCGGATCAGCCATGATCGTATTAAATGGCGGAGCAGGCTCGAGGGGTGTATGGCCGACTCCTGCTCCTATTTCTTATGTTCTTATGTTCTTCTGCATGTTGACCCATTTTACACACTGTATTCTAGGATCTGGTTCAAAATCTTCATTGCCGATGACATGAGGAATCTGGGGCAACTTTTGTCAAATTTAACATCACCGGTTCTTCCGACCATGCACAGAAAATAGAATCAGTAGTGAAGATAAAAGGCCATGGTGCTCATTTTCAGATTCAACGCAGTAGGATTTCAAATAAAGTTTAAGAATTTTACAGTGAAAAGATTTGGAAGTGTTATTGCATTTGTGTCTTTAATTAAACTTTGTGGCGTCTGACTCCCGTTCATGCCTCAGCTGAATAAGAAAGGAGAGTTTGACGTTGACCAGACTGCACTGCCCCTGATATTTGTGAACTCATCCTTTATATTCAGTGGTTTCTCGTCCTTTGATGGGCTGCAGTGTGGCGGATATCACGTTGGCCTCACACGCGAAATGTACCCGGTGAATCCGGTTTCCCTCACTGAAAGTTATCTATTTATTGAAGTAAAATAAAGAGCACTTAAGGAATAAGGGATCACTTTTGCCAGGAGAATAAATAGCAAATAAATACAGCAAATGCTGGAAATCTCAGCAGGTCAGGCAGCATTTACCAGGAGACGAAACTCGCCTCTGATTGTTCCTCTCTAGCAAGTTAAAACATAATGCTCCTTCCCGGGATCGAACCTCATACCTTTAATGTGTAATGCAAACGTGATAAGCACACATGATAACCACTGCACTACAGAAACCTCTGGCACAGCAGCCCCAACAGAGGGGAGCTGACCAGTGAGCTCCCTCTGTGCTGATCGGGAATGTTTTGGCTCACCTGAAACAACTTCTGTCCCACACTGAAAGTTCTCAATCCTTCACCTCCACTGCCCTTTACAGAAATGTAACGGATCACCCAGCCACCGTGTTCACTTCCACATCCTCACAGTGGGGCCACAGAGGCTCCTACCGTTTCCCCGCGATCAGTGAATTCGCCCAGTTTACAAAATTAAACCCGGAACACGTGCCCGGCAAAGGGCAGGAGAAGCCAGATCGTCTGTAAGATCAGTCTATCACAGAAAGTATTGGTATTCATGGTGATTGCAGCAATTATTAATCGTCTCATAGAACTCAATTATTTTTATGCGATGAATTGATCGACAATTGAAACCAGGTTAATGCGCCTGATCTTAACCCCTCGACCACCAGGGAACAGTTATGATACATGTAGATATATTTATATATATTTATATATGAACCTGAATATCAATGGCTCGCTACCGAGACCCCATCGTGCAACGGTAGTGCATCTTACTTTGAGTGAGAGAAATTGTTCCACAGTGACTGCCATTTCATCTTTTGTTCCCTTTTAAACACTAGAAACTGAGACAGGGGGAATAAATAGAGAAATAAAAGCACAGGGATGAAGACAAGAGGAAGAGAGAAGGGGAAAGATACTGTCCCCACCCAGAACTAATGCAGAAACCCCTCTGCTGCGCTCGGGGTGGCCACCCACAGCCTGGATACACTAACGGGAGAACACCAGCGGCAGGTCGGGGCCATAAAAGGAACGGCGAGCGGCCCTGGGAGCAGCCTGGAGGTCCCGTGAGACTACTCCAGGGAGCAGCGCGAGCCGGTGCAGGAGGGCGGCGGCAGCGAAGAGTGACGTCATCAAGGTCCAGGTCGGTGATTGGAGCGTGGGCAAATACAGCAGGAGCGGCGAGATCGTTGCGTCGGAGCGGCGAGAGACTGTGGAGGGATGTGATCAGGGCCCAGGGGAGGCATGAGTTCAGGACCAGTGGCCCAGGGTTAGCACGGGCCAGCCCACACTGCGCTATGTGTGCACTGGGTCCGTGCAGCAGAACTGGTCTCCAGTCGACCTGCTTAACCCTTGCCACTGGAGCAAGACCTCGCTCTGTCAAGCTCGTTTGATGGCTGGGGTGCAACGGCCATCACAACTAAAAAAAATCCACGCACAGTCATTTCCACCCTTCGGGTTGTAGTTCGGGTCTTTCATTGAAACACCTGTGAACTCATCCTTTTTCGGCGTGGAAGCAAGTCATCCTCGTTTCAAGGGACCAACTATGATGATGATGATGATGGATACATTAACGTCCCAACAGCTCATTGACTGCAGGAGTGGGACCGTGCGGCGCTTCAGAAAACATGTCGAAAAGGCAAAGTCACTGATTCCGTCTCATGTGCTCCTCCGATCAAGAATAACAACACACACTAAAAATGTTTCAATGATGGTTACACTTTATCTCCCTGCAGCCTCCACAGTCTAAAGACACCACAATGGTAGTGCGAATACATTCTTCCCATCAAAGTTTATTTGTGCTAATTTGTTGTGGCAACTCTTGATTGCAGTCACCAAGATATCCCTTGAGATATACGGTAAAACTCATGCTTTTCCTTTGGCAATGCTTTTAATAATCTGAGAAGATTTGACTGGAGGTTTATTAACAGATAGCACTTCGTATGGCCTTTATCTCCATATTTGCTAAGCAGTTGGCTCGTTGGTCTAGTTGTATGATTCTCACTTTAGGGTTGTTACTTGAAATTTGCGAGAGATCCCGGGCGAGCCCTTTTTTTGCCGTGAATTTTGAATTTGCATCGAACTATTGCAAAGAAGCACTTGCATTTCTGCAGCGTCTGTCAGGAGCTCATAACGCCCCAAAGCGCTTTACAGCCTTTGAGTTACTTTTGAAATGTTGTCACGTGAGTAAAGATGTGCCCAAATCACCCCACCCGAACCTCAACTCTTTGTGAAGGAGTTCATAGAATCATAGAAGTTTACAGCATGGAAGGAGGCCAATTCGCCCCATCGTGTCCACGCCGGCCAACAAGAGGTTATCCAGCCTGATCCCACTTTCCAGGTCGAGGTCCATAACTCTGCAGGTTACAGCACTTCAGGTCACATCCAAGCACTTGTTAAATGTGGTGAGTGTTTCTGCCTCTACCACGCTTTCAGGCAGTGAGTTCCAGACCCCCACAACCCTTTGCGTGCAGAAATAAATAGGTACAGGCGAAGGCCATTCGGCCCTTTGAGCCGCACCACCACGGAGAATGAAACAGTTAATTCAGAGACCATGGTCCAGAACTAAAAGAAGGGAAACTTTGAAGGTATGAGGCATGAAATGGCTAGGTTAGATTGGCGAATGATACTTAAGGGGTTGACAGTGGATGGTCAATGGCAGACATTTACAGAACGCATGGATGAACTGCAACAATTGTGCATCCCTGTCTGGTGTAAAAATAAAAAAGGGAAGGTTGCTCAACCGTGGCTATCAACGGAAATCAGGGATAGTATTAAAGCCAAGGAAGTGGCATACACATTGGCCAGAAATAGCAGCGAACCTGGGGACTGGGAGACATTTGGAACTTAGCAAAGGAGGACAAAGGGTTTGATGAGGGCAGGGAAAATAGAGTACGAGAGGAAGCTTGCAGGGAACATTAAAATGGACTGCAAAAGCTTCTATAGATATGTAAAGAAAAAAAAGGTTAGTAAAGACAAACGTAGGTCCCCTGCAGTCAGAATCAGGGGAAGTCATAACTGGGAACAAAGAAATGGCAGACCAATTGAACAAGTACTTTGGTTCGGTATTCACTCAGGAGGACACAAACAATCTTCCGGATATAGAAGGGGTCAGAGGTTCTATTAAGCAGGAGGAACTGAGGGAAATCCTTATTAGTCGGGAAATTGTGTTGGGGAAACTGATGGGATTGAAGGCCGATATATCCCCAGGCCTGATGGTCTGCATCCCAGAGTACTTAAGGAGGTGGCCTTGGAGATAGCGGATGCATTGACAGTCATTTTCCAACACTCCATAGATTCTGGATCAGTTCCTATGGAGTGGAGGATAGCCAATGTAACCCCACTTTTTAAAAAAGGAGGGAGAGAGAAAGCAGGGAATTATAGACCGGTCAGCCTGACATCAGTAGTGGTGAAATTGATGGAATGAATTATTAAGGATGTCATAGCAGCGCATTTGGAAATAGGTGACATGATAGGTCCAAGTCAGCATGGATTTATGAAAGGGAAATCATGCTTGACAAATCTTCTGGAATTTGTTGAGGATGTTTCCAGTAGAGTGGACAAGGGAGAACCAGTTGATGTGGTGTATTTGGACTTTCAGAAGGCTTTCAACAAGGTCCCACACAAGAGATTAGTGTGCAAAGTTAATGCACATGGGATTGGGGGTAGTGTGTTGACGTGGATTGAAAATTAGTTGGCAGACAGGGAGCAAAGAGGAGGAGTAAATGGGCACTTTTCAGACTGGCAGGCAGTGACTAGTGGTGTACGGCAAGGGCCCTAGCTGTTTACATTTTACATTAATGATTTAGACGAGGGGACTAAATGTAGTGTCTCCACATTTGCAGATGACACTAAGTTAGGTGGCAGTGTGAGCTGCGAAGAGGATGCTATGAGGCTGCAGAGTGACTTGGATAGGTTAGGGGAGTGGGCAAATGCATGGCAGATGAAGTATAATGTGGATAAAGGTGAGGTTATCCACTTCTGTTGAAAAACAGAGAGACAGACTATTATCTGAATGGTGACAGATTAGGAAAAGGGGAGGTGCAACGAGACCTGGGTGTCACGGTACATCAGTCATTGAAGGTTGGCATGCAGGTACAGCAGGCAGTTAAGAAAGCAAATGGCATGTTGGCCATCATAGCGAGGGGATTTGAGTATAGGGGCAGGGAGGTGTTACTACAGTTGTACAGGGCCTTGGTGAGGCCACACCTGGAGTATTGTGTACAGTTTTGGTCTCCTAACTTGAGGAAGGACGTTCTTGCTATTGAGGGAGTGCAGCGAAGGTTCACCAGACTGATTCCCGGGATGGCGGGACTGACATATCAAGAAAGACTGGATTCACTGGAGTTTAGACAAATGAGAGGGGATCTCATAGAAATGTTTAACATTCTGGCGGGTTTAGACAGGTTAGATGCAGGAAGAATGTTCCCAATGTTGGGGAAGTCCACAACCAGAGGTCACAGTCTTAGGATAAGGGGTATGCCATTTAGGACCGTGATGAGGAGAAACTTCTTCACCCAGAGAGTGGTGAAGCTGTGGAATTCTCTACCACAGGAAGTTGTTGAGACCAATTCACTCAATATATTCAAAAAGGAGTTAGACGTAGCCCTTACTACTCGGGGGATCAAGGGGTATGGCGAGAAAGCAGGAATGGGGTACTGAAGTTGCATGTTCAACCATAAACTCATTGAATGGTGTGCAGGCTCGAAGGGCCGAATGGCCTACTCCTGCAGCTATTTTCTCTGTTTCTACATTCCAAGCAGATCATGGCTGATCATTCACCTCAGTACCACTTTCCTACTTTCTCTTCATACCCCTTGAGCCCTTTAGCCATAAAGGCCACAGCTAATTCCCTCTGGAATATATCAAATGAACTGGCATCAACAACTCTCTGCGGCAGAGAATTCCACAGGTTAACAACTCTCTGAGTGAAGAAGTTTCTCCTCACCTCGGTCCTAAATGGCTTACCCCTTATCCCTTCGACTCTGACCCCTGGTTCTGGACTTCCCCAACATCGGGCACATTCTTCCTCCCTCTAACCTGTCCAGTCCCATCAGAATTTTATATGTTTCTTTGAGATCCCCTCTCATTCTTCTAAACTCCGGTGAATACTGGCCCAGTCAATCCAGTCTCTCCTCATTATGTCATTCCTGCCATCCGAGGAATCAGTCTAGTGAACCTTCGCTGCACTCTCTCAGTAACAAGAACATCCTTCCTCAGATTAGGAGACCAAAACTGAACACAATATTCCAGGTGAGGCCTCACCAAGGCCCTGTACAACTGCAGTAAGACCTTCCTGCTCCAATACTCAAATCCCCCAGCTATGAAGGCCAACATGCCATTTGCCTTCTTCACCGCCTGCTGTACCTGCATGACAACTTTCAATGACTGATGTACCATGACACCCAGGTCTCGTTGCACCTTCCCTTTTCCTAATCTGCCGCCATTCAGATAATAATCTGCCTTCACGTTTTTGCCACCAAAGTGGATAACAACACATTTATCCACATTATAGTGCATCTGCCATGTATTTGCCCACTCACCTAACCTTTCTAAGTCACTCTTCAGCCTCTTAGCATCCTCTTCACAGCTCACACCGTCACGCAGCTTAGTGTCACCTGCAAACTTGGAGATATAACACTCAATTTCTTCATCAAAATCATTGATGTATATTGTAAATAGCTGAGGTCCCAGCACTGAGCCCTGCAGCACCCCACTAGTCACTTCCTGTCATTCTGAGAAGGACCCATTTATCCCGAATCTCTGCTACCTGTCTGCCAACCAGTTCTCTATCCATGTCAATACATTACCCCCAATACCATGTGCTTTAATTTTGCACACTAATCTCTTTTGTGGGACCTTGTCAAAAGCCTTTTGAAAGTCCAAATACATTACATCTACTGGTTTTCCCTTGTCCACTCTCCGAGTTCCATCCTCAAAAAATTCTAGAAGATTTGTCAAGCATGATTTCCCTTTCCTAAATCCATGCTCACTTGGACTGATTTTGTCACTGCTTTCCAAATGCTATGCTATTTCATCCATAATTATTGATTCCAGCATTTTCCCTACTACTGATGTCAGGCTATCCGGTCGATAATTACCCGTTTTCTCTCTTCCTTCTTTTTAAAAAAGTGGTGTGAAATGAGCTACCCTCCAGTCCATAGGAACTGATCCAAAGTCGATAGACTGTTGGAAAATGATCACCAATGCATCCACTATTTCGAGGGTTACTTACTTAACTACTCTGGGATGCAGACTATCTGGCCCTGGGATTTATCAACCTTCAATCCCAACAATTTCCTGAACACAATTTCCTGACTAATAAAGATTTCCTTCAGTTCCTCCTTCTCGCTGGACCCTCGGTCCCTGAGTACATTAGGAAGGTTATTTGTGTCTTCCTTCGTGAAGACAGAACCAAAGTATCTGTTTAACTGGTCCGCCATTTCTTTGTTCTCCATTATAAATTCACCTGATTCTGACTGCAACTGACCGACGTTTGTCTTCACTAATGTTTTTCTCTTCACATATCTACAGAAGCTTTCGCAGTCAGTTTTTATGTTCCCAGCAAGCTTCCTCTCATACTCTATTTTCCCACTCCGTATTAAACCCTTTGTCCTCCTCTACTGAATTCTAAATTTCTTCCAGTCCTCAGGTTTGCTGCTTTTTCTGGCAAATTTATAGGCCTTTTCCTTGCATTTAACACGATCCCTAATTTCCCTTATTCGCCACGGTTGAGCCACCTTCCCCGTTTTATTTTTTCTCCAGACAGGGACGTACAATTGTTGAAGTTCATCCATGTGATCTTTAAATGTTTGCCATTGCCTATCCAGCGTCAACCTTTTAAGTCTCATTTGCCAGTCTATTCTAGCCAATTCACATCTCATGCAATCGAAGTTCCCTTTCCTTGAGTTCAGGTCCCGAGTCTCTGAATTAAATGTTTCAATCTCCATCTTAATAAAAAATTCTACCATATTATGGTCACTCTTCTCCAAGGGGCCTCGCACAACAAGATTGCTAATTAGTCCTTTTTCATTACACATCACCGAGTCTAGGATAGCCAGCCTTCAAGTTGGTTCCTCGACATATTGGTCTAGCAAACCATCCCTAATACACTCCAGGAAACCGTCCTCCACTGTATTTCTACCAGTTTGGTTACCCCAATCTTTCTGTAGATTAAAGTCGCCCATGATAACTGCTGTATCTTTATTGCACGCATCCATAATTTCTTGTTTGATACTGTCCCCAAACTCACTACTACTGTTTGTTGGTCTATGCACAACTCCCACTCGTGTTTTCTGTCCTTTGGTATTCAGCAGCTCTATCCATACAGAGTCCACACCATCCAAGCTAATGTCCTTCCTTAATATTGCGTTAATTTCCTGATTAACCAGCATCGTTCCCCGACCTCCTTTTCCTTTCTGTCTATCCTTCTTGAATGTTGAATACCTCAGGATGTTGAGTTCCCAGCCTTGGTCATCCTGGAGCCATGTCTCTGGAATCCCAGTTATAACATATTCATGAATTGCTGCCTCTGAGTGAATTCATCCAACTTATTACGAATAATCCTCGCATTGAGGCACAGAGACTTCAGGCTTGTCTTTTTAATACACTTTGTCCCTTTAGAATTTTGCTGTAATGTGGCCCTTTTTAATTTTTGCCTTGTGTTTCTCTGCCCTCCACTTTTACTTTTCTTCTTTCTATCTTTTGCTTCTGCCCCCATTTTACTTCTTTCTATCTCCCTGCATAGGTTCCCATCCCCCTGCCATATTAGTTTAACCCCTCCCCAACAGCACTAGCAAACATTCCCCTAGACATTGGTTCCGGTCCTGACCAGGTGCAGACCGTCCGTTTTGTACTGGTCCCACCTCCCCCAGAACCGGTTCCAATGTCCCAGGAATTTGAATCCCACCCTCCTGCACTACTCATCAAACCATATATTCATCTGAGCTATCCTGCATTTCCTATTCTGACTAGCTCGTGGCACTGGTAGCAATTCTGAAATTACTACCTTTTAATTTAATTCCTAGCTCCCTAAACTCAGCTATAGGACCTCATCCCATTTTTCCCTATATCTTTGGCACCTATATACACCACGACAGCTGGCTATTCACCATCCCCCTCCAGAATGCGCTGCAGCCGTTCCGAGACATTCTTGACCTTTGCACCAGGGAGGCAACATACCATTCTGGAGTCTCGATTGCAGCCGCAGAAACATCTATCTATTCCCCGTACAATAGAATCCCCTATCACAATAGATCTCCCACTCTTTTTCCTGCCCTCCTGTGCTGCCGAGCCACCCCAGGTGCCATGGACTTGGCTGCTGATGCCATCCCCTGATGAGTCATCTCCTCCAACAGTACCCAAGGTGGTGTGTCTGTTTTGCAGGGGGATGACCGCAGGGGACCCCTGCACTACCTTCCTTCCACTGCTCTTCCTGATGTTTACCCATTCCCTCTCTGCCTGAGTAACCTTTCCCTACGGTTTGATCAACTCACTAACCGTGCTATTCACGACATCCTCAGCATTGCAGATGCTCCAGAGTGAATCCGTGTGCAGTTCCAGTTCCCCAATGTGGCCTGTCAGGAGCTGCAGATGGATACACTTGCTGCACATGTAGTCATCAGGGACACTGGAAGCGTCCCTGACTTCCCACATAGCACGGGAGGAGCATGACATGTGTCCGAGCTCTCCTGCTATGACTTAACCATTAAATTTACTTTAATATGGCAACAATTCCAAAGTTTCCTTGCTGCTAAGAACAAGAAGAAATCAAAGAAACAGAAAACTACTCACCACTCAACCAGCCAATCACTTACCCTCTTGGCTGTGACGTCACCCTTTGATTACTTTTGACTTATTTCTTACTTTTGACCCTGCACCAGCTGTAGCTCGCTGCTCGCTGCTCCTCCAGCCGCTGCTCCTCCGACTGCCGCCGATCCCCGGACTCCCGCTGGGCCTTTATAGGCCGCTGCTCACACCTCCTCCGGTCACTGCTCCTCCGACTTTTGGAAAACAGTAATTCAGTCAGGCAGAGTCTGCATAGATTTATGAAAGGGAAGTCATGTTTGAAAAATTTGCTGGAATTCTTTGAGGATGTAATGAACAGGGTGTATAATGGGGAACCAGTGGATGTGGTGTATTTGGACTTCCAGAAGGCATTTTGACAAGGTGCCACATAAAAGATTACTGCACAAGATAAAAGTTCCCGGGGTTGGGGGTAATATATTAGCATGGGTAGAGGATTGGCTAACGAATAGAAAACAGTGAGTCGGAATAAATGGTTCATTCTCTGGTTGGCAATCAGGAACTAATGGGGTGCTGCAGGAATCAGTGCTGGGACCCCAACTGTTTACAATCTATATTAACGACTTGGATGAAGGGACTGAGTATAACATAGTCAAGTTTGCTGATGATACAAAGATGGGAGGAAAAGCAATGTGTGCGGAGGACACAAAAAATCTGCAAAAAGACATAGCCAGGCGAAGTGAGTGGTGAGAAATTTGGCAGATGGAGTATAATGTTGGAAAGTGCAAGGTTATGCATTTTGGCAAAACAAATTAAAGAACAAGTTGTTATTTAAATGGAGAAAAATTGCACAGTGCTGCAGTAGAGCGGGAGCTGTGCGTACTTGTGCATGAAACACAAAAGGTTAGTATGTAGGTACAGCAAGTGAACAGGAAGGCCAATGGAATCTTGGCCTTTAATGCAAAGGGGATGGAGTATAAAACAAAGAAGTCTTGCTGCAGTTATACAGGGTATTGGTGAGGCCAGACCTGGAACACTGCGTGCAGTTTTGGTTTCCATATTTAAGAAAGGATATAGATGCTTTGGAGGCAGTTCAGAGAAGGTTCACTAGGTTGATTCCGGAGATGAGGGGGCTAACTTATGAGAAAAGATTGAGTAGGTTGTGCCTCTACTGATTGGAATTCAGAAGATTGAGAGGTGATCTTATGGAAACGTGTAAGATTATGAGGGGGCTTGACAAGGTGGATGCAGAGAGGATGTTTCTGCATATTAACATTTGTGTTTCATGTACAAGGACCCCCAGGTCCCTCTGCACCGCAGCATTTTGTAATCTCTCCCCATTTTACTAATTATTTGCTTTTTTATTAATTCTCCCACAACGGATAACCTCATATTTCCCACATTATACTCCATCTGACAAATTTCTGCCCACCCACTGAGCCTATCAATATCGCTTTGCAGATTGTTTGCGTCCTCCTCACAACTTGCTTTCCCACCTATCTTTGTATCATCAGCAAACTTGGCGACATTACAAACATGCAGAGCACAGAACAAATTATTGACGTAGTGACTTTCCCTCAGTTAGTATTTCTTTCATTGTGCAAAAGAAAATTATCGAATCATTAATTATGTTATCCCATGAAAGCAAAATAAAAGTTTAATGAAAATAATTGCCACATTTGAAAGGAACATTTTTGTTTTGTGCCGTTTCGGTCAGCGAAATGTTTGTGAAAGGAATTTTTTCAGAAAAAGGGATTCAGCATTTCAGTTTGTTGCTGAACACTTCTCTCTGGGCACTACACTAGGCAGCAGTTTCCGTAGTGTGGCGGTTATCACGTTCGCCTCACACGCGAAAGGTCCCCGGTTCAAGCCTGGGCGGAAACATTGTTTTTGAAACAAAAACTGGGTTTAAATGTTCATTGCTCATGCAGCAATGGCCTCCTTCTGTGCTGTAAACTTCTCTGATTCCATGAAGAACATTTAAAACCAGTCTCCTAAAATACAGAGTGTGTAAAATCAGAAAGGGAATAAAACGTCCTCAATGATTAAAGTTTCACAAATTATTAAAATGAAGTTGTTGAAGTTTCGACTGACCCTCAGTGATCATGTTAGCATTTCTTTCATTCTGCTCAACAATGCTATCGGTTAATACCAGCAGATCTGAGCCGCATTTCAAACCTGGAAACAACTCATTCATTATTCACCCTTCCCAGTTCCAGTGCATGGAGGATTATTTATACTCCATCCCAGAAACTCAAGTCCAACTTCTGACATTCCTTCTTTCTAATTACTAACTCATTTGTTTTGACACCACTCTGAAGTGCTTTGGGTCATCTATGTAATTTAGTTAAATGACTTCACTTTAATTAAAAACGGTGGTAGCAAAATTATTTCCCTAACTGGGAATCGAACCTGGGAAGCTGAAGGAATCGGAATGGTTTTGTTCAGCATTTAAAGATGCTCTCTAAAAATCTCACACTGCGAATTTAAAAACACGGTTACGATTTGTTTCAGTGTGAAAGAAGGGGATTGCAATGACAACAAAAACACCAGGCAATGACTGCATTAAGACCAATTCAAACTTTTCACAAAGTTGCTATCACGAATTAACAGCTGAGCTAAAGTTGGCACTGACCATTGGGTACAAACATCTCATTATAACCAATGAGCTCACAAATATCAGGAGCAGTGCAGTCTGGTCAATGTCAAACCCCTCCTTCCTTATTCAACAGAAACATGAATGGCAGACAGACGCCACAAAGTTTAATTAAAGACCGAAATACAAGTCACATTAAATTTCCAAATCCTTTCACCATAAAATTCCTTCACTTTATTTCAAATCTTACTGCGTTGATTCTGAAAATGAGCACCAGGTGATTTTACCTTCAATACTGATTCTATTTTCTGTGCACGGTAGGAATTACCGCTCCAGTTTTGAGCCCAATTTGACAAAAGTTGCCCCAGATTCCTGGTGTCGTCAGCAATGAATATTTTGAACCAGACTCCTAAAATAGTGCTTTTTTACATGAGTTCACAGGATCTGGGTGTCACTGGCAAGGCCAGAATTTATTGCCCAACCTTAATTGCCCTTGAGAAGCTGGTGGTTGTTGAGTATCTGCAAAGCATGCACTCCCATGTTCCGCCACCAGGGAGCTCATCCCTTGAAGTCCCAAGGGATCTCAGCATCCCTTTGGAGCACTGTAAATAAGCCGGCCCCCAAGGCCTGTTCCTCACTCTGGAGTGTCTTATTAATGACTGAGGTCACTGTTACTTTAACCTCCCTGTGTGCAGCCTCATCTGTGTTAAAACACAATAACTAGCGACGAGAATACGAATCCAACGCAAAGATGCAGCAAACTGTGGGCATCCTGGAGAAGTTCTCGGAGGTAGCAAGCTCGGAGGAAGCTTATGTCGAACGGCTAGACCAGTAGTTTGTAGCCAACGAGCTGGATGGAGAAGGAAGCGCTGCAAAAAGGAAAGCGGTCCTCCTCACAATCTGTGGGGCACCGACCTACAGCCTCATGAAGAATTTTCTGGCTCCGGTGGAACCCACTGATAAGTCATATGAGGAGCTGTGTACAGTGGTTCGGGAGCATCTTAACCCGAGGGAGAGCGTGCTGATGGAGAGGTATTGGTTCTACACGTGCAAGCGATCTGACGGTCAGGAAGTGGCGAGCTACGTCGCCGAGCTAATGCAACTTGCAGGACAATGTGAGTTTGATGGCTGCCCGGAGCAAATGCTCAGAGACTTTTTTGTACTGGGCATTGGCCAAGAGACCATCCTCCGAAAAATTTTGACTGTAGAGACACCAACCCTCAGTGAGGCCATTGCAAAAGCATAGGCGTTTATGTCAACCAGTGCAAACACAAAACAAATCTCTCAGCACACAAGTGCTAGCAATGTTCATAAATTAACTGGAACTGTGCTTGCGAGCAGAAATGTACAGGGCCGAAACCACGAGTCTGCAACTGCCAGCAGGCCTCAGGTGATCCAGAAGACTCAGAGTCCCCAACAAAGAATAAATGCAAGGCAATTCACAGCTTGTGGAGGCTTCCATTCAGCCTTTTCATGACGCTTCAAAGGGTATGTTTGCAAGTGCTGTGGAACAATGGAGCACCTCCAATGAGCTTGCAAACGAGCTGCAAGCTCTGCAAAACCTGCTTACCACCACGTGGCGGAGGAAGATCGGTCCATGGTGGATCAAAGCAATTTAGAGCCTTCGAGAGAGGAGGCAGATGCTGAAGTACACGGGGTGCACACATTTTCGACGAAATGCCCACCTATTATGCTGCACGTAAAATTGACTGGCTTAGCCATAGCCGTGGAACTGGACACTGGCGCCAGCCAATCCATCATGAGTAAAAAGATGTTTGAGAGACTGTGATGCAACAAGGCATTCAGTTCAGCCCTGAGCCCCATCCACACGAAACTGAGAACATACACCAAAGAGCTTATCACTGTCCTGGGCAGCGCCATGGTCAAGGTCACCTACGAGAGCATGGTGCATGTACTGCCACTCTGGATTGTCCCGGGCGATGACCCCACAGTGCTTGGAAGGAGCTGGCTGGGCAAAATCCGCTGGAATTGGGATGACATCCGAGCGCTATCACATGTCGATGAGACCTCATGTATCCAGGTTCTTAAAAAATTTCCTTCCCTTTTTGAGCCAGGATTTGGAAACTTTTCCGGGGCGAAGTTGCGGATCCACTTGGTCCCAGAGGCACGACCCATTCACCACAAGGCGCGAGCAGTACCTCACATGATGAGGAAGAGAGTGGAAATCGAGCTGGACAGGCTGCAACTCGAGAACATCATCTCCCCAGTGGAATTCAGCGAGTGGGCCAGCCCGCTTGTTCCAGTACTCAGAAGTGATGGCACAGTCAGGATTTGCGGCGATTATAAAGTAACTATTAATCGTTTCTCGCGACAGGACCAATACCCGCTACCTGAGGCAGACGATCTAATTGCAACGCTGGCAGGAGGCAAGACGTTCACCAAGCTCGACCTGACTTCGGTTACATGACACAGGAAGGCCAGGCTCACCCAGCAGCCCTGCAGGGCTAACAACACGCCAGTCCAGCGAGGACACAGACAGCACACCAGAACAGACATTTGTACCGAGGTGGTCCATCCAGGGAAAGAAAGGCTCCCGACCGCCTCACCTTGTAAATACTTTTCAACTTTGACTTTGCGGGTAGTGATGTTGTGTATCTGTAAAGCATGCACTCCCATGTTCCGCCACCAGGGAGCTCATCCCCTGAAGTCCCAAGGGATCCCAGCATCCCTTGGTAGCACTATATATAAGCCGGCCCCTGAGGCCTGTTCCTCACACTGGAATGTCTTATTCAAGACTGAGGTCACTGTTACTTTAATCTCTCTGTGTGCAGCCTCATCTGTGTGCGGAACACAATAGTGGTGAGGAATCATCTTGAACCGCTGCAGTCCGTGTGGTGAAGATGCTCCCACAGAGCTGTTAGGGAGGGAGTTCGAGGCTTTTAACCCAGTGACGATGAAGGAACGACCGATATATTTCCAAGTCAGGATAGTGTGTGACTAAATGTAACAATGGCTGGTGTCACAGGCACCAAACATTTTAAAGCAATGTCCTAAAATGCTGTGTGTAAAATGGGAAGGGATAATAATTCATGACATGCAAAGACTGTTTAAAATGGGACTGTATAAAATTAATGTGAATATTTTTCTGCCTGACAGGGTTTTGGAAGCAGATTTAATAGTAACTTTCAAAAGGGAAATATAGTTGAAAAGGAAACATTTGCAGGGTGCTGAGGAATGGGACGAATTGGAAATTTCTTTCACAGAGCCAGCACAGGTAACAACATAAGAAATCGGAGCAGAAGTAGGCCATACGGCCCCTCAAGCCTTCTCCACCATTCAATAAGATCATGACTGATCGTTGATCTCAACTCCACTTTCCCGCTCGATCTCCCGATCCATTGATTCCCCGAGACTCCAAAAATCTATCTAACGCAGTCTTGAATATATTCAGAGACTCAGCATCCACAGGCCTGTGGGGCCGAGAATTACACAGAATCATAACCCTCTGCGTGAAGAAATTCCTCCTCATCTCTGTCTTAAATGGCTGACCCGTAAAACTGAGACTGTGCCCCCTGGTTCAAGACACTCCAGCCCAGGGGAAACAACCCCTCAGCATCTACCCTGTCAATCCCCTTCAGAATATTGTGTGTTTCAATGAGATCACCTCTCATTCTTCTAAACTCCGGAGAGTATCGGCCCATTCTACACAATCTCTCAACTTAAGACAGTCCTCTCATCAGAGGAATCAATCTGGTGAACCTCTGTTGTACCACCTCCCAGGCAATTATTTCCTTCCTTAAATAAGGAGACCAAAACTGTGCGCAGTACTCCAGGTGTGGTCTCACCAGGGCCCTGTACAATTGTAGCAAGACTTCCTTACTCTTGTACTGTGGGCTATATATTAGGTACTATGGGCCGAGTGCCCTGTTTTTTTGCTGATTCGATGGTTGTATAAAAAGTTATTAAAATTTGACAGTTGCTTGGCAAACATATTTGTATTTCCTTCAGTGTACTCCTTACTCTTCAAGAGCTAGATTTTCCCCAAGCAGTTTTGTCGGCGCACTGACCTCAAGCGCACCGACTTTGCGCGCTGGAAACGGCTCGGGGAAAAACTCGACCTATCCTGGCCGCTGTGTACAGTCCCCGGAGTCCTGGCGTGGTGTCGATGGTGAAGTGGGTGGCGGAGCCAAATGCCTGCGCCGAAAACACTGCCGGCACCTTCGCGCATGGGCAGTAGGGAGAGAAAACTTGGCACTCTGCCATTTTTAAACAGTGTCAAACCCGATGAAAAGCACAGCAGCTTCTCAACTTCTCCGGTCGCTCGGCGGGCTCTCCCCCCGTCCCTCCCCGATAAAACGCACAGCTCCAGCAGCTGCAACTTCTCCGGTCCACAAGCTCACACTTCTCCGGTGTGTGGAGGAAGTATTTCCCCTTCTCCCTCCACTTGTCTATATCCCTCGGCTTTGTTTTCTGGATTTATTCCCCCGGCCTCATTTTATGTGTTTAAAAGGGAACAAAAGATGAAGTGTGCGACACTCTGGGACAATTTCTCTCACTCAAATATATCTATTTAGTGAAGTGAAATAAAGAGCAATTAAAGATTAAGGGAGAAGCCACTGTCGCCCTTTTGACAGCAGAATAAACTCGCCCATGACTGTTCATCCACAGCAAGTTTAAACATAATCTTCCTGCACGGGATCCTTTCACGTGGAAAGCAAACGTGATAAGGGCTCCACTGCGGAAATCGCTCTGACCAGAAGTACAGCAGAGGGCAGCTGACCAGTGAATGCTTTCTGTGCTGATCGGGAATGTGTTGGCTCACCTTAAACAACTTCTGTCCCTCACTGACAGCTGTCAATCCTTCTCCTCCGCTGCCCTTTACACAAACATGTCACTGATCCCCACCCACTATCCCACATCCCCATCGTGTTATCTTCCATGTTAGCACAGTAGGGCCGCGGAGGCACCTACTCTCTCCCCGCGGTTAGTGAACTAAGTCAGTCTGTAAAATTAAAGGGGAACAACTGTCCCGCAAAGGGCAGGGGAAGGAAGAGAGTCTGTAACCTGGGTTTAATTGTTTGTCAAATGCTACCTGTCCTGTTGTGTATTTCCAGCAGTTTCCTACTTTCACAGGTGGAGATACCGGGGCTGGACCATGCTCCTAAAATACAATGAGGTCGGGATAAAAGTTCCTCACATACTCAGGGCAAAATAAATGATTGAAGTTCTACAATGGATTAATTAATGATGTTTAAATCAATGAATCGTTTTTTCCACATGAGATGCATCTAACTCTTTCTTCTAAGGTTTTAATTTTGATGGAAGTGCAATTTCCCTGGCTGGAAATCTTCCCAGGTCCGCGGTGGTGAGAGCGCCGAATCCTAATCACTGGACCACCAGGGAATGCTGCATTGCTGCATCGCTGCATCGTAATGCTTGGTGTCATTATTGTCCTTTTCAATCCATTTGTTTCACACCGAAACACATCGTAACCTTGATCTGAATTTAACGCCACGTGATTTTTTGAAATCACCTTTAAATGATTGAGCAAAACCACTCCTTATACCACCGAAAAACAGCTTCGATTCCAGGTCAGTGCGGTAACTTCTGTAACAGCTTTTCTCAATTCAAAACCTTATAAAATTGACGACATGCAGCTAATATGAAAAAATAAGAATTCATTAATCACCGTTAAATAACCGATAACATTTTTCAGGATGAAATAAATAATAATATAGTTACTGAGGGACAGTAGTATCTTTAATCATTCATTTTCTCATTACATGTGATGAATTTTTATCCCTATCTCATTTACATGCTGTATGAGAAATTGTAAGTGTTTATGACTCAGTTGTAAAACCATTGATTGTGTGTGTGTCTATTCTTGATCGGAGGAGCACTTGAGACCGAAGTTCCAGTTCGATATATGTTTCAATAGAATCAATTTTCACCAGTTCCTTTAAACCCAATAACATAATTTATTTTCATTGGACTGGATGGAGGAACATGATCCATATAAAAAATTGTTATCGTTTTCCTTGTGCGGAATGCTCATAAAAGTATTGGAGTGGGAACTCACTGGATAACAGCACAGCTGGCAATGTTTGCGGAATATATTCGTGCAGCCAAAATGCACAATGACAACCCGGAACTGTGCGGCACCGAATCCTCGGGGAAAAACATTAAAAGTCTTCGCCCGGAGATGGGTTTGGATTACCCACCTTTCAGTTACCAGCCGAATGCGCTGAACCATTGCACCACAGATACACACTGCAAAACATGCAAAACCAGGGTGTCAGTCAGTTAAAGCTTCAGATTGCTCCGACCGGGATGGAACTTATCCACTCTCAGTTGTACTTTTCCCAAGTAAAGGGTGGGACATTCATTGTGGATGTGTGGATGCAGTCTGGTCCCGCACACTGCAGACACTTCCATGTCACCACCAACCAGCTCTCCCACAACCGGTGTGATCTGCTTTCCAGACTTCCAATGCCTTGTCTGTGACGAAGTATGTTTCAAAAATTTTGGAATAGTTGGTTCCATGGTGTAATGGTGAGCCCTCTTGATTTTAAATATAGCGATCTGAGTTTAAAATCTCGGTCAAACCTAAATTCTTGTTGTCCAAGCTGCTGACAATTTGGGACACCTGGTGCTGGTGGTCAGTTTTGTTGCCTTTTTCATTGATGCTTGATCTACAAGTCTAGTTGTCAAATTGTGTGCTCAACCGTCAGTTATCTGCTACAAATCAGCGGAGGACAAATCACTTTGTTGTCTAATGCTGCCTTTGCCTGCACAATGTGTGCTGAGATTATCTGTGCAATATGCATTCCGCAGGATTAATAAAAGCAATGCTTTTTGAAATGCAGGCACTGCATGTTTTGCACTCGACAAAACGTTGCATTTTCTTTTCATTAATTTTACATTAATGCATTGCAATGCCAACGCACTTTTTACGTGGCAAGATCGATAATTAGCAGAGCAGAATGAAGAGATCGCAAAGTTTCTGTTTAAAGAATGGACTCAGTGAAGAATATTTTGCGGATTTCATTTTTCTGAGGCTATCTTTCCTGTGCTGGGAACACCCTGCGCAAATATGTGAAAAAAATGGTTTTGTTAAAACTCCAGCAACCGCATGGAAGTTAGCTGGAACAAAGACCTATCAGTCATCCATTGACAAAAGAGCTGTCAGCCAGGAAGGGGGGCCACTGACAAAGCCACTCTAATTTGTAAAAGCACTTCTCACCTCCATCTCAGAAGGAGACACAGAACAATGAACCCACCAGCTTGGCCAGCCAAGGAGGAGCTGGGTCTTTCCCAACACAAAGGCTCAGAGAGATGCCCAGACTAAGGGCCATCAGCCCAATGCATGGGTGGGATGGCCCATCACTGACTAAGTACCCGTGCTTCGAAACAAAGGGGTTTTAATGATTGGTGGGAATGATAGGGGTAGCAAGACTCCCAGAAAGACAGGGTCCTTTCAACTTTATTTTTAGCTTGGAGCTTGGTGTGAAGCTTGGAGCTTGCAGCTTGCAGCTTGTGTCTAGAGAGAGCCCCCTCTTCCTCTCGCTCTCGCTCCACCGATCGATGTACCAGAGGAAGGGGCCGCAGTACTGCAGAAGAAGCCACCGAGACTGAAGACCAGGCAGTGACTTCCCACAGCTGAGCTGAGCAAGGAAACCGGCTGCGTGTGGTGGTGAACATGATCGCGAGTGTCCCAAGCCAGTAACCAGATATCCCAGGCCAGCTGGGTAAGGGCTCAGGGTTTTCTCAGAAGTGAAGCTTTTCAGGGCTATTCTGGAGAGGGTAATTCATTATTAGGGGTGGGGTTAGAATCCACCAGGGAATTAATGCGTGTTACTAGGTTCATTTCTGTACTGTATATATGTTGTTTGTAACCGGGATGGATTTTATTATCCACAGAGACAGTGATTTCGTTTAGCAGTGCATGTTTTAGACAGTGTATGTTAGACCAAATAAATACACTACGATTTATCACTGAAGCATCCCTTTCCGTGACTCATTTAATTTACACTCTGAATAATAATTCCCGGATCGAGAACTTTCGTAAGGTGGGGGCGATTCAAACCGTCCGTCTGGCAATTGGGCAAGGATCACAAATACTTACAATATTTACTAAAGGATATACTTACCTTGGAGGCAGTTCAGAGAAGGTTTACTGGGTTGACGCTGAAGATGAGGGGTTAACTTATGAGAAAAGTTTGAGTAGGTTGGGCCTCTACTCATTGGAATTCAGAAGAATGAGAGGTGATCTTATCGAAATGTATAAGCCAATGAGGGAGTTTGATAAGGTGGATGCAGAGAGGATGGTTCGACTGATAGGGGAGACTAGAACTAGTGGGCATAATCTCAGAATAAGGGGCCGCCCATTTAAATCTGTGATGAGGAGGAATTTCTTCTCTCAGAGGGTTGTAAATCTGTCGAACTCACTGCCTCAGAGAGCTGAGAAAACCACGACATTAAATAAATTTAAGACAGAGATAACTTCTTCACTGATATGGGAATAAGGCTTATGGGGAATGGGCAGGGATGTGGACTTGAGTCCATGATCGGATCAGCCATGATCATATTAAATGGCGGAGCAGGCTCGAGGGGCCATATGGCCTACTCCTGCTCCTAGTTCTTAAGTTCTTATGTTCTGAATAGCGACACACAAAAAAATGCTTTGATCGTGGTTACACCTTATCTTCACGTTTGTTAAACAGTTGCCTCGTTGGTCTCGGGCTGTGATTTCCCTTCGGAGTTGTTCATTGAAATTTACGAGGCGTCCCAGAGGAGCCCTGATATTGATCGCATATTTTGAAATTGCATCGAACTTTTGCAAAGAAGGACTTGCATATCTGCAGTGCCTTTCAGGAACTCATGACGCCCCAAAGCGCTTTACAGCCATTGAGTTATGTTTGAAGTGTTGTAGTTTGGGGAAAGATGTGCCCAGACCACCAAACATGAACCTCAACTATTTGCAAAGAGTTTGGTGCAAATAATCAGGCGTCTCACGGACTTGGACTTTCTTTGAATAAGTTCTGCTTGTACCTGCATTCAAGCTTGAAACAGCAATGGGGCTTCCATGTCACGGGAGGTTTGGGGTTGATGTGCGTCGCTTTCAATCTTTGAAATTTCACCAAGCAAAGAAACGGTGAATCCACCTGTCCCTGTAAGCATTTAGTTCCCGTTGAATCACAGGAATATCCGCATTCAGGAGCTGAAAAGGAATTCAAAACAAATACCGGCTTCGGGACAATCAGAATACTTTGTCACAGACAAGGCACCGGAAGGTTGGAAGGTAGATCACACCAGTTGTGGGAGAGCTGATTGGTGGTGATATGGAAGTGTCTGCAGTGTGCGGGACCAGACTGCTTCCAGACATCCACAATGAATGTCGCTCCATTTATTTGGGAAAAGTACAACTGAGAGTGGACAAGAGTGGAGCAATCTGAAGCTTTAACTGACTGACACCCTGGTTTTGGATGTCTTGCACTTTATACGTCGATCAGTCTCTGCAGCGCAATGGGTTAGCGCGTTCGGCTGTTAATCAAAAAGTTGGTGGTTCGAGCCCACCCAGGGACGAAGTGTTTCACTGTTTTTTCCCGAGTATTCGGTGCAGCACAATCCCAGGTTGTCATTGTGCGTTTTGGCTGCACGAATCTATTCCACAAATGTTGCCAGCAGTGCTGTTATCCAATTAGTTCCCACTCCAATATTTTATGAGCATTCAGTTCAAGTAAAACGATAACAATTTTTTACATGGATCATGTTCCTCCATCCAGCCCATTAGAAATAAATTATGTTATTGGGTTTAAAGAAACTGGTGAAAATTGATTCCATTGAAACATCTGTAGAACTGGAACTTCGGTCTCAAGTGCTCCTTCGATCAAGAATAGGCACACACACAATCAATGGTTTTACAACTGAGTCATAAACACTTACAATTTTAAACCATTCTCATACAGCGTGTAAATGAGATAGGGATAAAACTTCATCACATGTAAGGAGAAAATGAATGATTGAGGATACCACTGTTCCTCAGTAATTATATTATTATTTATTTCATTCTGAAGAAGGTTATCGGCTAATTAACGGTGATTAAAATAATTCTTACTTTTGCACGTTGGCTGCAAGTCTTCAATTTTATAAGGTTTTGAATTTAAAAATGGTGTTACAATGCTGGTTGAATACATGACCCCAAAGTCTTATTGGGATCACAGGTTGAGTCTCCCTGGTGGTTTACGCTCTCTTGTAGAGCGCCTGAGTTGGGGCTCCGGTTGTTGGGCGCTGGCCTGTGGGTCTGCTGTTTGCAGTGCCTCAGGTCTATCCGGACTGCCCATAGTGACTGGGCTCTCCTCCCTTTGGTTCCGGTGTTCGGTCATCTATGCTAGAGTGAACTCTTTATCATGTTCTTCCTCTGCTTCTTCTGTGGGGTTGCTGAACCTCCTTTTTGTTTGATCCACGTGTTTGCGGCAGATTTGCCCAATGGTAAGTTTAACTACCAGAATCCTGTTGCCCTCTTTGGCAATCACAGTGCCTGCGAGCCATTTAGGCCCTGCAGTGTAGTTGTGGACAACAACATGGTCGTTTACACCAATATATCGTGCCCTCGCATTCCTGTGATGGTAGTTATATTGTGATTGGCGCCTGCTCTCAAGAATGTCTTTCATGGTGGTGTGTATAAGGCATAACGGGTTTTGAGCGTCCTTACCATTAGCAGCCCTGCGGGTGGAACCCCTGTGAGCGAGTGTGGTCGGGATCTATTGGCCAACAGGAGGCATGATAAGTGGCTTTGTAGGGAACCCCCTTGGATTCTGAGCATCCCCTGTTTGATTATCTGCACTTTTCGTTCTGCCTGGCTGTTTGAGGCTGGCTTGAACGGTGCCTTTCTGACATGGTTAATTCCATTGCCTGGCATGAAGTCCTGGAATTCAGTGCTTGTGAAGCACGGGCCATTGTCGCTGACCAAGATGTCCGGTAGACCGTGGGCGGCGAACATTGCCCGTAGACTTTCTACCGTGGCAGAGGATGTGCTTGAATTTAAAATGTCACACTCGATCCATTTGGAGTGGCCGTCTACTACAACCAAAAACATTTTTCCAATGAAAGGACCTGTGCAGTCATCATGGATGCTTGACCAAGGCTTGGCGGGCCATGGCCAGGGGCTAAGAGGGACTTCCCTGGGCGCATTGCCCAGCTGGGCACACGTGTTGCACCTGCGAACACAATGTCCAGATCTGCATCTATCCCTTGCCAACAAACATGTGACCTGGCAATTGCCTTCATCATGACAATGCCCGGATGCTCATTGTGGAGTTCTCTGATGAACACCTTTCTGCACATCTGGGGCATGACTACGCGGTTTCCCCACAGTAGGCAATCGGCCTGAATCGAGAGTTCATCCATGCCCCTGTGAAATGGTTTAAATTCCTCAGGGCATGCCCTGTACGTGACTGCCCAGTCCCCATTCAGGACACATTTCTTGACTAGAGACAATAGCGGGTCTCTATTTGTCCAGACTGGAATCTGACGGGCTGTCACGGGTGAGCCTTCACTTGCGAAAGCTTCAACAGCCATGACCATCTCAGCGGCATGCTCGGTCGCCCCCTCAGTGGTGGCTAGTGGGAGCCTGCTGAGTGCATCGGCGCAGTTTTCAGTGCCCGGTCTGTGCCGAATTGTGTAGTCATAGGTGGCTAACGTGAGTGCCACCTCTGTATGCGGACCGATGCGTTTGCATTTATGGCCTTGTTGTCGGCCAAAAGGGACGTTAGGGGTTTGTGATCTGTCTCCAGCTCAAATTTCCTGCCAAGCAGGTACTGGTGCATTTTCTTTGCCGAATATACACATGCGAGCGCCTCCTTTTCTATCATCCCGTACCCCCTTTCTGCCTGGGACAGACTTCTGGAGGCATAAGCTACCGGCTGTAACTGACCCTTGACATTGACATGCTGCAACACACACCCGACACCATAGGACGACGCATCGCACGTTAACACAAGTTTCTTACATGGGTCATATCACGTTAACAGATTGTTGGAACATAACAAATTGTGTGCTCTATTAAAAGCCCTTTCCTGGCTGTCCCCCCAGAACCATTAGCGACCTTTGTGTAGGACCACGTCTAGCGGCTCTAGCAGCGTGCTCAATTTGGGAAGAAAGTTACCAAATAGTTGGGGAGCCCCAGGAACAAACGCAGCTCCATCGTGTTACGGGGTCTGGGTGCTCTCTGGATCGCTTCCGTCGTGGACGCAGTAGGGCTCATCCCGTCTACTCCTAGCCTCATCCCCAGGAATTCTACCTCTGGAGCTAGGAAGATGCACTTCGCCTTTCCCTGTCACAGCCCTACCCGGTCCAGTCTGCGTAGCACCTCCTCCAGGTTGTGGAGGTGTTCTTCAGTCTCGTAACCCGTGATGAGGATGTCGTCCTGAAAAACCATCGTCCCTGGAATCGACTTGAGGAGGCTTTCCATGTTTCGTTGGAAGATCGCTGCAGCCGAGCGAATCCCGAACGGACATCTGTTGTACTCAATCAACCCCTTGTGTGTCGTGATGGTGGTCAGCTTCTTCAACTCTCTCGCCAGCTCCTGGGTCATGTAAGCTGAGGTCAGGTCCAATTTTGAAAAAAGTTTGCCACCGGATAGCATCGCAAAGAGGTCCTCCGCTCTCTGTAGCGGGTACTGGTCTTGGAGTGACACCCGATTGATGGTGGCCTTGTAATCACCATATACCCTGACCGACCCATCCACCTTGAACACCGGTACAATCGGGCTCGCGCAGTCACTGAATTCGACTGGCAAAATGATACCTTCCCTCAGCAGGCGGTTCAATTCACCTTCTATCTTTTCCCGCATCACGTATGGCACCGCTCCGGCCTTGTGGTGTCCTGGCCTGGCTTCCGGGTTTATGTGAATCACTACCTTGGCCCCCATGAAAGTGCCAATGACGGGTTGAAATAATGAGTCAAATTTGTGCAGGATCTGTGAGCATGATACTCGCTCCACAGAGGGAATAGCATTGACATTGCCCCATTTCCAGTTCATGACAGCAAGCCAACTCCTCCCCAGTAGTGCGGGACCGTCCCCCGGGGCAACCTGTTCTCCGAATCTTTGTGGGTCACGATTACATGGTGCTGCCAAGCACCGGAATGATCTCCTTGGTGTATGTCCATAGTTGTGCGTCAATCGGTGATAATTTTGGCCCTACTGGCCTTGGACGCCCACAACTTTTCAAACTATTTGATACCCATCAGGGACTGGCTAGCCCCCGTGTCTTGACCCATTGATACTGGGATGCCACTGAGGAGCACTTTCATCATTATTGGTGGCGTCCTGGTGTATGAACTGTATACGTGCTCCACATGAACTCACTGAACTTCAGTTCCAGCGATTTCCCCCAGCGTTCATTTCTGCAATTTCTGTAGGCATTTTGCTCATCTCTGCAAACTCCGGCTGAGTTTGTGCCTCCATGCCTCCAACATGAGCTGTTGTTGGAAACAAAAGATCCCTTGCTAGTCAATCGTCCCTGACAACACCTGTGACTGTCCTTGAGTGTGCCATTAACAAGTGTTGATGGCCCCATTACTGGCCACATTGTCCCTTGCAATGGCGTGATTCGCCGTTCAGCTTGCCATTATCTCTGTCGAACTCCCCCTCTGGGTTCGACTACATGTTGGGGCATGCCCGATTGCCCTTGTCTGCCTGGAGAACTGTGTTCTGCTTCAACAATGTTGATTCTCTGTCCCAACCATTCCTTAACACAGTATCTCTCGTCTATTCTGCTAGCGGCCAGCTCACGTGGTTAAAATCCCAATTTCTTGTCGCCATTGATACATCCGTACGCTGCAGTATAAATGCACACGAGGCCCATGCTTGAGAGAAGGTCAGTCTGTGGCCTGTCCTTTGTTCCTTTGCACTCAAGTGATGAAAGTGGGTGGAGCTTCCCCTTTTATACCTGAAGGTCCAGGTTAGGAGTATCTCCCACAAGTTCACCTCCTAGTGGTCATTTTTCTCACAGTGTACAACTGAGGTCAGATTATATATGGGTTACAATGTTGGTTGAATACATGACAATAAGCACTTAAAATTTTAAACCATTCTCCTTAAATACATTGTGTAAACGAGATAGGGATACAAGTTCATCACATGGAAAGAGAAAATGAATGATTGAAGCTCGTAAAAGATCCTCTCGGAATGAGTGATCACAATATGGTTGAATTTGTAATACAGATTGAGGGTGAGGAAGTAGTGTCTCAAACGAGCGTACTATGCTTAAACAAAGGGGACTACAGTGGGATGAGTGCAGAGTTGGCTGAAATAGACTGGAAACACAGACTAAACGGTGGCACAATTGAGGAACAGTGGAGGACTTTTAAGGAGCTATTTCATAGTGCTCAACAAAAATATATTCAAGTGAAAAAGAAGGGCGGTAAGAGAATGGATAACCAGCCGTGGATAACCAAGGAAATAAAGGAGAGTATCAAATTAAAAAACAATGCGTATAAGGTGGCCAAGGTTAATGGAAAAATAGAAGAATGGGAAAATTTTAAACAACAGCAAAGAATGACTAAGCAAGCAATAAAGAAAGGAAAGATAGATTATGAAGGTAAACTTGTGCAAAGCATAAAAAGCAATAGTTAAAGCTTTTAATGATATATAAAACGGAAACGAGTGACTAAAGTAAATGTTGGTCCCTTAGAAGATGAGAAGGGGGATTTAATAATGGGAAATGTGGAAATGGCTGAGACCTTAAACAATTATTCTGCTTCGGTCTTCACAATGGAAGACACAGAAACCATGCCAGAAATTGCTGGTCACAGGAATGTGGGAAGAAAGGACCTTGAAACAATCACTATCACTAGTGGGGTAGTGCTGGACCTGCTAATGGGACTCAAGGTAGACAGGTCCCCTGGTCCTGATGAAATGCCAGGGTAGTAAAAGAGATGGCGGAAGTTATAGCAGATGCATTCGTTATAATCTACCAAAATTCTCTGGACTCTGGGGAGGTACCAGCAGATTGGAAAGCAGCTAATGTAACGCCTCTGTTTAAAAAAGGCGGCAGACAAAAGGCAGGTAACTATAGGCTGGTTAGTTTAACATCTGTAGTAGGGATAATGCTTGAAACTATCATGAAGGAAGAAATAGCGGGACATCAAGATAGGAATAGTGCAATGAAGCAGACGCAGCATGGATTCATGAAGGGGAAATCATGTTTAACTAATTTACTGGAATTCTTTGAGGCTATAACGAGCATGTTGGATAGAGGTGTACCGATGGATGTGGTGTATTTAGATTTTCAAAAGGCATTCGATAAGGTACCACACAAAAGGTTACTGCAGAAGATAAAGGTACGCGGAGTCAGTGGAAATATATTAGCATAGATAGAGAATTGGCTGGCTAACAGAAAGCAGAGAGTCGGGATAAATGGGCCCTTTTCAGGTTGGAAATCGATGGTTAGTGGTGTGCCACAGGGATCGGTGCTGGGACCACAACTGTTTACAATATACATAGATGACCTGGAAGAGGGGACAGAGTGCAGTGCAACAAAATTTGCAGATGACACAAAGATTAGTGGGAAAGCAGGTTGTGTAGAGGACACAGAGAGACTGCAAAGAGATTTAGATAGGTTAAATGAATGGGCTAAGATTTGGCAGATGGAATACAATGTCGGAAAGTGTGAGGTCATCCACCTTGGGAAATAAAACAGTAAAAGGCAATATTATTTGAATGGGGAGAAATTGTAACATGCTGCGGTGCAGAGGGTCCTGGCGGTCCTTGTGCATGAATCACGAAAAGTTAGTTTGTAGGTGCAACAGGTAATCAGGAAGGCGAATGGAATGCTGGCCTTCATTGCAAGAGGCATGGAGTACAAAAGCAGGGAGGTCCTGCTGCAACTTATAAGGTATTGGTGAGGCCGCACCTGGAGTACTGCATGCAGTTTTGGTCACCTTACTTAAGGAAGGATAAACTAGCTTTGGAGGGGGTACCGAGACGATTCACTCGGCTGATTCCGGAGATGAGGGGGTTACCTTATGATGATAGATTGAGTAGACTGGATCTTTACTCGTTGGAGTTCAGAAGGATCTTGTAGAAACATTTAAAATATTGAAAGGGATAACAAGATAGATGCAGAGTGATTGTTTCCACTGGTCGGGGAGACTAGAACTAGGGGGCACAGACTCAAAATACGCGGGAGCCAATTTAAAACCGATTTGAGAAAGAATTCCTTCTCCCAGAGAGTTGTGAATCTGTGAAATTCTCTGCCCAAGGAAGCAGTTGAGGCTAGCGCATTGAATGTATTCAAGTCACAGATAGATAGATTTTTAATCAATAAGGGAATTAAGGGTTATGAGGAGCGGGCGGATAAGTGGAGCTGAGCCCACGGCCAGATTAACCATGATCTTGTTGAATGGCGGAGCAGGCTCGAGGGGCTCGATGGCCGACTCCTGTTCCTAATTCTTCTGTTCTTCTGTTCTTATGTACCACTATCCCTCTGTAACCATATTATCATTTCTTTAATTCTGCAAAAGAAAGTTATCGGTTAATTGAGCATGATTAAATGAAATCATTTTTTCACATTTGCTGCATGTTGACATTTGTATAGGGCTATTAGTTTGAAAACTGTGTTGTAAATATTATCTCCCTGACCAAGAATCGAACCTGTGTTGCGGTGGTACAAGGGGTGGATTCAGTAAATCATTTGAATGTGATTTCAAGTGGCGTGAATTTCAGATCATGTTTACTGTCGGCACCTTTAATAATGACTCCACCAGGCAGGGTATGATACTTAAACTGTGTAGACGTGTAGTACTTTATTTGAAGCTCCTCGAGTGAGGACACCAAGCTGTGAGCTCCTTGAAATACTGGGTTGCAGGTAATCTTTCGGTCTCAAGCAGCAGCATCCTCTGGTGTAGGTCAGGTGTGTACAGTGTAAGAATACATTCAGTGTTGCAAAGCAGTGTTCCAGACATCACACAGTAAACAGGCATGCACACACAACAGTTACAATCTGTTTTGGTGTGATTCAAGTGAACTGAAAATGACAGTAATGTCATTAACTATCAAGATTCAGCAATAAAATGCTTTTTCGGTCCCTGGTTGTCGAGTGGTCACGAGTCCATGCTCTCAACGTTGTGTCCTGGGTTCAATTCCCACCCTCGGAAGTTGTACTTTTAGTTCAAAACCTTATAAAAAACAAAGAGATCATTTATTTTACAGATCTATATGCAAATCATGTATAAAAAATAAGAATCATTGACTTGAACATCATTAATTAATTCATAAATTATTTTGTAAATCTTTTACCATTTATTTTGCCATGAGCATGTGAGGAACTTTTATTCCGATCTCATTGGGTTTAATTGTGGTACAAATGACGAACCGGGGGCTGGGTTAAGGAAAGGTTTACGTAGTGTAGCCGTTATCATGTTCACCTCCCACATGAAATGTCCCTGGTTTGAGCCTGGGCGCGTGCTTTATTTTAGAATATATTTGCTGTGAAATACATTGAACAAAAGTAGCCCCAGGTTCCGTGTCTTATGAGCAATGAACATTTTAAACCAATCTCCTAAAATACAGGGTGAGTAAAGTCAGATTTATGGATTGAGTCGGCACAACTAGAGCTTTCTGATCCAGAAGATTCGGGGGGTGCGTTAATTTGGGAGTTTGACGACTTTGAAAGGAACATTTTTGACTTGTGCAGCTTCGGTCAGAGAAATGTTGGTGAAAAGATTTTTTCACAGAAAGGGATTCAGAATTACACCTTCTGGCTTAACACTTCTCTCTGGGCACTAAGTTCAGCAGTGGTTTCTGTAGTGTGGCGGTCATTGCGTTTGTCTTAGACACGAAAGGTCCCAGGTTCGATCCGGGGCAAACACATCATTTTAGAATATAATTGCTGTGAAACAAATTGAAAAAAGTACCCCAGGTTCCTTGTCTTCTGAGCAATGAACATTTTAAACCAATTACAAAAATTCAGAGTGTGTTAAGTCAGATAGGGTGTAAAATATCATCTATGATGAAAGCTCCTGAAATTATTACAGTTCAGTTATTGAAGTATTGACTGTAAGTCTGCAAAACAATTCGGGTGGGAATATTAGCCCAAAAATTCCGGTTGGAGGCTTCCCGCAGACAATTGCTTTCCGATCGGTGATGTTTTAATCACCCCGCCTCCCACAGAGTTTAATTAATTGCATGTAATTATTTGAAAAAAGTTTGAATTAAAAAGTTATTTTCCGAACTCGGGCTCCCTCTGTGAATGCCGAACCACTAAACGAGCAGGATACGCATTAAATAATTTAATTCCAGACGTAATATTTTCTTTGCTGTTTCACAATAACCAGACCTATGCTCCAAAATCTGTCTCACCGTTTCCCCGGTGCCAGTCAGAGAAGCACATGGGACTGAATCAGTGACTTTGCTTTTTCGTCCTGTCTTCTGAAGTGCCACACAGTCCCACTCCGACAGTCAATGAGCTGTTGGGACGTTAGTGTATCCAGGCTGTGGGTGGCCACCCCCAGCGCATCAGAGGGGTTTCTGCATTAGTTCTGGGTGGGGACAGTATTTCCCCTTCCCTCTTCCTCTTGTCTGTATCCCTCTGCTTTGTTTTCTGTATTTATTCCCCGCCCTCATTTTATTTGTTTAATGGGGAAGAAAAGATGAAGTGTGCAACACTCTGGAACAATTTCTCTCACTCAAATATATCTATTTAGTGAAGTGAAATAAAGAGCAATTAAAGAATAAGGGAGAAGCCACTGTCGCCCTTTTGACAGGAGAATAAACTCGCCCATGGCTGTTCATCCACAGCAAGTTTAAACATAATCTTCCTGCGTGGGATCCTTTCACGTGGAAAGCAAACGTGATAACGGCTCCACTGCGGAAACCGCTCTGACCAGAAGTACAGCAGAGGGCAGCTGACCAGTGAATGCCTTCTGTGCTGATCGGGAATGTGTTGGCTCACCTTAAACAACTTCTGTCCCTCACTGACAGCTGTCAATCCTTCTCCTTCGCTGCCCTTTACACAAACATGTCACTGATCACACCCACCACCCCACCTCCCCGCATCCCCATTGTGTTATCTTCCATGTTAGCACAGTGGGGCCGCGGAGACACCTATTCTCTCCCCGCGGTTAGTGAACTCAGTCAGTCTGTAAAATTAAAGGGGAACAAGTGTCCCGCAAAGGGCAGGGGAAGGAAGAGAGTCTGTAACCTGGGTTTAATTGTTTGTCAAAGGCTACCCGTCCTGTTGTGTATTTCCAGCAGTTTCCTACTTTCACAGGTGGAGATACCGGGGCTGGACCATGCTCCTAAAATACAATGAGGTCGGGATAAAAGTTCCTCACGTACTCAGGGCAAAATAAATGATTGAAGTTCTACAATGTATTAATTAATGATGTTTAATTTAATGAATTTTTTTACCACATTAGATGCATGCAACTCTTTCTTATAAGGTTTTAATTTTGATGGAAGTGCAATTTCCCTGGCAGGAAATCGACCCAGGGCCGTGGTGGTGAGAGCGCCGAATCCTAATCACTGGACCACCAGGGAACGCTGCATTGCTGCATCGCTGCATCGTAATGCTTGGTGTCATTATTGTCCTTTTCAATCCACTTGTTTCACACCGAAACACATCGTAACCTTGATCTGAATTTAACGCCACGTGATTCTTTGAAATCACCTTTAAATGATTGGGTAAAACCACTCCTTATACCACCGAAAAACAGCTTCGATTCCAGGTCAGGGCGGTAACTTTTGTAACAGCTTTTTTCAATTCAAAAAATAAGGATTCATTTAATCACCTTAAATAACCGATAACCATTTTCAGGATGAAATAAATAATAATATACTTACTGAGGGACAGTAGTATCTTTAATCATTAATTTTCTCTTTTCATGTGATGAATTTTTATCCCTATCTCATTTACATGCTGTATGAGAAATTGTAAGTGTTTATGACTCAGTTGTAAAACCATTGATTGTGTGTGTGTCTATTCTTGATAGGAGGAGCACTTGAGACCGAAGTTCCAGTTCGATATATGTATCAATAGAATCAATTTTCACCAGTTCCTTTAAACTCAATAACATAATTTATTTTGATTGGACTGGATGGAGGAACATGATCCATGTAAAAAAATTGTTATCATTTTACTTGTGCTGAATGTTCATAAAAGTATTGGAGTGGGAACTCACTGGATAACAGAAAAGCTTGCAATGTTTGCGGAATATATTCGTGAAGCCAAAATGCACAATGACAACCCGGAACTGTGCGGCACCGAATCCTCGGGGAAAAACATTAAAAGCTTCGCCCGGAGATGGGTTTGGATTACCCACCTTTCAGTTACCAGCCGAATGCGCTAAACCATTGCGCCACAGATACACACTGCAAGACATGCAAAACCAGGGTGTCAGTCAGTTAAAGCTTCAGATTGCTCCGACCGGGATGGAACTTATCCACTCTCAGTTCTACTTTTCCCAACTAAAGGGTGGGACATTCATTGTGGATGTGTGGAAGCAGTCTGGTCCCGCACACTGCAAACACTTCCATGTCACCACCAACCAGCTCTCCCACAACCGTTGTGATCTACTTTCCAGCCTTCCAGTGCCCTGTCTGTGACGAAGTATGTTTCAAATGTTTTGGCATAGTTGGTTCCATGTTGTAATGGTGAGCCCTCTTGGCTTTAAATCTAGTGATCTGAGTTCAAATATCAGTAAAACCTAAATTCTTGTTGTCCCAGCTGCTGAAAATTTGGGACAAACAAGTGAAAGACACCTGGTGCTGGTGCGCAGTTGTGTTGCCTTTTTCATTGATGCTTGATCTACAAGTCTAGTTGTCAAATTGTGTGCTCAACCGTCAGTTATCTGCTACAAATCAGCGGAGGAAAAATCACTTTGTTGTCTAATGCTGCCTTTGCCTGCACAATGTGTGCTGAGATTATCTGTGCAATATGCATTTGAAATGCAGGCACTGCATGTTTTGCACTCGACAAAACGTTGCATTTTCTTTTCATTAATTTTACATTAATGCATTGCAATGCCAACGCACTTTTTACGTGGCAAGATCGATAATTAGCAGAGCAGAATGAAGAGATCGCAAAGTTTCTGTTTTCCGAATGGACTCAGTCGAGAATATTTTGTTGATTTTATTTTTCTGAGGCTATTTTCCCTGTGCTGGGGACACCCTGCGCAGATATGTGAAAAATCTGGCTTTGTTAAAACTCCAGAGACCGCATGGCAGTGAGCTGGGACAAAAGACCTGTCCGTCATCCATTGACAAAAGAGCTGTGGCCAGGAAGGGGGGCCACTGACAAAGCCACTCTAATTTGTAAAAGCACTTCTCACCTCCATCTCAGAAGGAGACACAGAACAATGTACCCACCAGCCTGGCCAGCCAAGGAGGAGCTGGGTCTTTCCCAACACAAAGGCTCAGAGAGATGCCCAGATCAAGGGCCATCAGCCCAATGCATGGGTGGGATGGCCCATCACTGACTAAGTACCCGTGCTTAGAAACAAAGGGGTTTTAAAGATTGGCGGGAAAGATAGGGGTAGCAAGACTCCCAGAAAGACAGGGTCCTTTCAACTTTATTTTTAGCTTGGAGCTTGGTGTGAAGCTTGGAGCTTGCAGCTTGCAGCTTGTGTCTAGAGAGAGCCCGCTCTCCCTCTCGCTCTCGCTCCACCGATCTATGTACCAGAGGAAGGGGCCGCAGTACTGCAGAAGAAGCCACCGAGACTGAAGACCAGGCAGTGACTTCCCACAGCTGAGCTGAGCAAGGAAACGGGCTGTGTGAGGTGGAGAACATGGTCGCGAGTGTCCCAAGCCAGTAACCAGATATCCCAGGCCAGCTGGGTAAGGGCTCAGGGTTTTCTCAGAAGTGACGCTTTTCAGGGCTATTCTGGGAAGGGTAATTCATTGGTAGGGGTGGGGTTAGAATCCACCAGGGAATTACTGCGTGTTACTAGGTTCATTTCTGTACTGTATGTATGTTGTTTGTAACCGGGATTTTATTCTCCACAGAGACAGTGATTTCTTTTAGCAGTGCATGTTTTAGCCAGTGTATGTTACACCAAATAAATATACTATGATTTATCACCGAAGCATCCCTTTCCGTGACTCATTTAATTTACACTCTGAATAATAATTCCCAGATCTAGAACTTTCGTAAGGTGGGGGCGATTCAAACCGTCCGTCTGGCAATTGAGCGAGGATCACAAACACTTACAATATTTACGAAAGGATATACTTGCTTTGGAGGCAGTTCAGAGAAGGTTCACTGGGTTGACTCCGGAGATGAGTGGTTGACTTATGAGAAAATGTTGAGTAGGTTGGGCCTCTACTCATTGGAATTCAGAAGAATGAGAGGTGATCTTATCGAAACGTATAAGCCAATGAGGGAGTTTGATAAGGTGGATGCAGAGAGGATGGTTCCACTGATAGGGGAGACGAGAACTAGGGGGCATAATCTCAGAATAAAGGGCCGCCCATTTAAATCTGTGATGAGGAGGAATTTCTTCTCTCAGAGGGTTGTAAATCTGCCGAACTCACTGCCTCAGAGAGCTGAGAAAGCCATGCCATTAAATAAATTTAAGACAGAGATAGCTTCTTAACTGATAAGGGAATAAGGCTTATGGGGAACGGGCAGGCATGTGGACTTTAGTCCATGATCGGATCAGCCATGATCATATTAAATGGCGGAGCATCCTCGAGGGGCCATATGGCCTACTACTGCTCCTAGTTCTTAAGTTCTTATGTTCTGAATAGCGACACACACAAAAATGCTTTGATCATGGTTTCACCTTATCTTCACGTTTGTCAAACAGTTGGCTCGTTGGTCTCGGGCTATGATTCTCCCTTCAGAGTTGTTCATTGAAATTTACGAGGGGCCCAGAGGAGCCCTGATATTGCTCGCATATTTTGAAATTGCATCGAACTTTTGCAAAGAAGGACTTCCATTTCTGCAGTGCCTTTCAGGAACTCATGTCACCCCAAAGCGCTTTAAGGCCGTTGAGTTATGTTTGAAGTGTTGTAGTTTGGCAAAAGATGTGCCCAGATCACCAAATAATGAACCTCAAATCTTTGCAAAGGAGTTTGGTGCAAATAATCAGGCGTCTCAGGGACTTGGACTTTCTTTGAATAAGTTCTGCTTGTTCCCGCATTCAAGCTTGAAACAGCAACTGGGATTCCATCTCACGGGAGGTTTGGGGTTGATGTGTGTCGCTTTCAATCTTTGAAATTTCACCAAGCAAAGAAACGGTGAATCCAACTGTCCCTGTTAGCATTTAGTTCCTGTTTAATCACAGGAATATCCGCAGTCAGGAGCTGAAAAGGAATTCAAACCAAACACCGGCTTCGGGACAATCAGAATACTTTGTCACAGACAAGGCACTGGAAGGCTGGAAGGTAGATCACACCGGTTGCGGGAGAGCTGGTTGGCGGAGACATGGAAGTGTCTGCAGTGTGCGGGACCAGACTGCTTCCACACATCCACAATGAATGTCCCTCCATTTATTTGTGAAAAGTACCACTGAGAGTGGACAAGTTCCATCCCGGTCAGAGCAATCTGAAGCTTTAACTGTCTGACACCCTGGTTTGGGATGCCTTGAACTTTCCACTTCCATCAGTCTCTGTGGCGCAATGGGTTAGCGCGTTCGGCTGTTAACCGAAAGGTTGGTGGATCGAGTCCACCCAGGGACGAAGTGTTTAACTGTTTTTCCCAGAGTATTCGGTGCCGCACAGTCCCAGGTTGTCATTGTGCGTTTTGGCTGCACGAATCTATTCCGCAAATGTTGCCAGCTGTACTATTATCCAATTAGTTCCCACTCCAATATTTTATGAGCATTCAGTTCAATTAAAACGATAACAATTTTTTACATGGATCATGTTCCTCCATCCAACTCACTTGAAATAAATTATGTTATTGGGTTTGAAGAAACTGGCGGAAATTGATTCTGTTGATACATAGAAAGAACTGGAACTACGGTCTCAAGTGCTCCTCCTATCAAGAATCGGCACACACACAATCAATGGTTTTACAACTGAGTCATAAACACTTACAATTTTAAACCATTCTCATACAGCGTGTAAATGAGATAGGGATAAAACTTCATCACATGTGAAGAGAAAATGAATGATTGAAGATATCACTGTTCCTCAGTAATTATATTACTATTTATTTCATTCAGAAGAAGGTTATCGGCTAATTAACGGTGATTAAAAGAATTCTTACTTTTGCACGTTGGCTGCATGTCGTCAATTTTATTAGGTTTTGAATTTAAAAATGGTGTTTCAAAATTTATCGCCGAGACCTGGAATCAAAGCTGTTTTTCGGTGGCATAAGTAGTGGTTTTACCCAATCATTTAAAGATGATTTCAAAGAATCACGTGGCGTTAAATTCACATCATGGTTACGATTTGTTTCGGTGTGAAACAAGTGGATTAAAAAGGACAATAATGTTAAATAAAGAGTAAAGCTACCACTACAAAGTCACATCAAAGCCTCCCAGGGCAGGTACAGTACGCGTTAGACACAGCGTAAAGCTTCCTCTACATTGTCCCATCAAACTCTCCCAGGACAGGTACAGCACGTGTTAGATACAGAGTAATGCTCCCTCTACACTATCCCATCAAACCCTCTCAGGACAGATACAGCCCATGTTAGATACAGAGTAAAACTCCCTCTCCACTGTCCCATCAAGCTCACCCAGGGCAGGTACAGTACGCGTTCGATACAGAGTAATGCTCCCTCTGCACTGACCCATCAACACTCCCAGGGCTGGTACAGAACGGGTTCGATACACAGTAAAGCTCCCTCAACACTGTCCCATGAAACTCTCCAAGGGCAGGTACAGCATGCGTTAAATACAGAGTAAAGATTCTTCTAAACTGTCCCATCAAACGCTCCTAGGGCAGATGCACCACGGGGTTAGATACAGAGGAAAGCTCCCTCTACATTGTCCCATCAAACTCTCAGGGCATGTGCAGCACAAATTAGTTACAACATAAATCTCCCACGACAAAGTCCCATCAAACTCTTCCAGGGCAGGTGCATGTTGCATATGCAATAACTCAGTTGGCTTACTACCGTGAACTCAATCAGTTGCATCCTGACCGGACTTTTCTAGCTCTCGAACAAAGGATTAAACATGGAGGCTTCCTTTATATACAAGAGTTGCATGTGTGTGTCTGTGGCCCAATGACCTTCGACGGTCGGTCCCCCTGGTGGCAGGTAAACCCGCGCATATATACATTACAGTGCAGCACGCTGTTTAAATCGCCCTCTACACTGTCCCATCAAACCCTCCCAGGGCAGGCACAGCACAGGATAGATACAGAGCAAAGCTCCCACTATACTGTCCCATCAAACCCGTCAGGGCAGGTACAGTACGGATTAGATACAGATTAAAGCCCCCTCTACATTGTCTCATCAAAGACTCACAGAGCTGGTGCAGCTCATCTAAGATATACAGTAACGCTTCCTCTAACCTGTCCCATCAAATCCTCCCAGGACAGATCCAGCATGGGGTTAGATACAGAGTAAAACTCCCTCTACACTGTCCCATCAATCTCTCCCAGGACAGATCCAGCACGGGGTTAGATACAGAGTAAAGCTCCCTCTACACTGTCCCATCAATCTCTCCCAGGGCTGGTACAGCACGGGGTTAGATACAGAGTGAAGCTCCCTCAACACTGTCCCATCAATCTCTCCCAGGGCAGGTACAGCACGGGGTTAGATACAGAGTAAAGCTCCCTCTACACTGTCCCATCAATCTCTCCCAGGGCTGGTACAGCACGGGTTATGTTAGCACAAATCTTTTTCTGAAAGAATCACACGACATTCGGGGTCGGTTCCAATCCCAAAATGGCCTTTATTACACAGGCGGGGAGAGAGCCTCTGATCCAACTCCAGGCATTCCACTCCACTGAACAAAGAAATTCATCGATATTTATATGTTTTACAACAGTTCATTACAATTACTTAGCCCATGTCAGCTGGACACAATCCAATCATAAGGACTATAAATTACAAATCGATTCCACTGGGACAATGGAATTGGCCCCCAGGCACCAGGGGACTGTGTGATCACCTCATGTTTTAGCTGGGGCTTATTCATGGCCTCGTGAGATTCTCCAGATCCCCTTATCTCTACTGTCCTTGGGTTCTGTCTGCACCTAACCTCCTTATCCTTATACAGTCACTGGAATTTCTTTGTTCAGTATTCTGCTGGGACATCTTGTCTGTGGTTTGTTGAATAAGGACATTCTGCTGAGCTCGCTCTTTCCAGTGTTCCTGTATATGGAACTGCAGTGTCATCAGCTACCCAAAAATGAATTCAAGCTAACTGTTAGCTGAATTCCCCTAGTGCTTTGCAGAATCCCTGGCAGCCATTTTGTATCTGGCTACCATTTTACAGATACATATATGCAGACATATATTCAGCAGGTGCCTTTGCCTTTGCCCTACAACAATCCCCCCTTTCGGTAATGGACTAATCCTAGTCTCCTTTAACCGACAGCATTATTTGTTACTCGACTTATATTTTTATGTACCACCCGGTGCTTCCTGTCACAACGTGCTGGCCAGTCACGTGGTGTCAGAAGTCCCAGTTGCTTGGATCAAATTGATATAGTTCAGATTCCCCTGTCCCTCTGCTGGACAAGTCACTTTATTCACTTGAGCCCTTGTTCTGATACTCCTTTGTCGTGCATAATGCCTGCAGGATCGACAGGCCATGACTCTCCATGCTAGTGCTAAGACCAGCTGTATCCCTACCAGTATGTGTGATATTATTCCAATCCAGGGGTGGATGTTAACGTTCATGCCCCAGTCCCAGACCCACCTCCACTAACTCTGGTTTTGTAACTCATGGTCAGTATCCTTCTCCAGTATTTCAATCTTTGTCTGTAGTTGGTGGTAGAGTCTGATACACTGGCCTACTCTGAGTCTTAGTTCCCTTAATACTGCAACTAAATGTGGGATAGGGGCCTGCTCTGGCTCGTCATAATCCTGCAGGTGATCGTGAAGCTGATCGATGGCGTTAATGATTTCGGGGCTCGGTGTCTAACCTGGATAATGAGGGCTTGTCCTATTGTGAGGTCGTAGGGCTGTGAAGCAAAGGTTTGGTTGCGAGATCTGGCATTGTAAGCCATTGTACCGATATGAATGTGCCGTGGTAGAGACACAGTATTTCCCTTTGCCCCCGGAACCTGTTCTGGCAAAATGTGTGGGGGCAGGTACTATTTCCAATACACATCCATCGGTTGGATTAAATCCACATTCGACTAGTTCTCCCTGTCCCACCGGGTGAGGGCACACCGTAATGTCACCCGTCTGCTTGCATTCCGTCAGGGAGATCCCATAGAGTGTGTTGTCTCTGCGGACAGCAGGGGCTGCGGTCAGATAGTAATGGAGGGAGGTGTTTTCCCGTATGATCCCGATATTCTACAGTTGATAAAGGGGAAACGATCCTGAGTCTTGTGTGACTATAGGTATCATCAGGGCTATTCCCATTCCGGCAGCTTTGCTCATTCGGCAGTTTGGGATCACTGGGCATACTCTGGTTAGTCCCTTCAGAGTGCAATTACCCAGTGTCCCCTTCAGTTTGGCCAACTGAGCCAGATGTGGGCTGTCTATCCAGTCTGGCAACTCCCCCCTTTGGATATGATCGTGGTTGTGCCGTATCTGTCCGACCATCCATAGGCCAGAAGCGTGACAGAGTTGACCCTTTCTCAGTTTTGCGGTATCTTCTCTCTCTCTGTCGAAAAAGTGATTGATTGTTTTTGCCTGAGCTTCCAGGACCGAGAGGCCATCCATTTTGGATTTCGGCACCCTCTCTTCCAAGTTCGGATTGGCCTTCCTGAGTCTGCTCTGCCCGTTCTAATAATCCCTTCATCACCCCTTTAAGCTGCTCCACCCTTTCATTTAGCCTTTGTATGTCCAGTGAGTTTACTATGGAGGTTCCGGCATTAAAACCGGTCGCAACATCATTAACTATTTCCCTCTTAGTCCTATGAACTGGCTCCTGTCCTCGGAATCTACTGGCACCCATGGCATCGGCAGCCTGCTGCATTACAACTTTACTTAATACATTATACATATTTCTTGCCTGTTCTGTACAATATTCCGGCATCTGTATACCTGAGTTATTGATCAGGACAGGCACAATTTCATGCTTAACATTATCATACAATAGTTCACCCTCGTTGGACAGCACAATCCCATTTTCCGGTCCCCTTGTAATTGATGGACATGACAATTCCATGGGGAGTGTGGTGGTTATTATGGGGCGCGGTGTCGGAGTGGGTGACAAGCATACATACAATGATATTGCGGCAGCCTCTACCTCCTCATAGTATCCACACAGCCCCACCCCCTATTTGTGGGTGGCTAACGGTTGTGGCTGGGCAGGAGGCGCACAAATTATTCCATAGGTACATTCATCGGGCCCCCCCGGCCTTCCTTCGTCTAATACAACTGCTTCTTTTACCCGTGGAGCATCGCACACATACTCTATTCTTATCCGGATTCATTTGCAGCCACGCGTTAAAATAAGTTCTGTCCTTGTTCCAGTCCTTGGCTGCTGGAATGCATATTTCGTCAGTCAAAGTAAACAAAACCCTATAGTTGATGCAGTTGTGTCTTTCTTGCGTGTGCTGTATCTCTCGTAGTCCATCTGTATTATCCAATGCTTGTGTGGGCCTCAAGGTTCCCAGTATCATGAGTCCCCAGAGTCGAAGTCACCACTGCGGTCCCATCTCGGTGATGGTTTTATCTGCAAATTTTAAACAGATAGCCTGGTCGTCACCAGGTGTTAGGTTCTGGTCTACTTGTGTCGCGGTCACTCTGTGGAATCGGAGGTAAGGGTTAGGTTATCCATATTCTTTATAGTCGTACCACCTCGATCACTTCATGTCCCTGTCTGGGCTGCAGTCGGTTTTGTATTTGAGCCTGCTGTGCTCGAGCCTGCACGATGACCCATCTAAATATTATCCAAACTCTAATCAACACCAATGCCACCACTATTCCTCCAAACATCGCAGTCTGCTTTACTGTTAGGTTGGGTTTGTGAACTACATCGACCCACCGTGGGATATATTGGCTCGATTGCCACAGGTGATGGTGCTTTGCCTGCACATTGCACTATCCGTCTGGTCCTGTTTTTTAAAATCTCTTCCAGCTTATTTATCTTCGCTTTTGACTCTTGACCAGCGAGTTCTGTTTTATTTTTATTCTGACTATCCCACCATTTCCACTGTCTGTCAGGTGAGTCTTCTTTATTTTAGTAAGAAATTCAAATTAGCAAGGTCCAGTGTAAGACAGCTGTCAATGGAAAGGGTTAACTCCTTTACAGGTTTGTAAGAAGGCCTGATGTCATTACGTGACTTCGCGTAATCATCCAAATCTTTGTGCCTTCAAAACTTGCTTAGAAATTAGGAATCCGTTAAAACAGCAGAAATCATTCGTAAAGTGGTCACAATAAAAATCTTCTCATCGGGAAAGACAGCATTTTAGATTAAACTCCAATTTTTTTGCTTAACATCTAATTCAAGTACTTGCCAAAGATTTTTGTTGAAATAAGAACACACATTTTTAATAGCTATTTTGTTTACTGAAATCCAATGTTCACACAAGCTGTTAACATGCCAACATTTCGGTTTTTTTTTAACAGGCCCGTACAAAGGGCAAATCTTGTGTTTTATTTCTCTCTCTGCTGAGTTCGCATAGCTTAGATCTTTTCTCGTTGTTATTTTCAAAACCCTCCTGCTTGTTAAGACTGTTCGGGACTTTTCTTGATTAATAACGTCTATTCTGGAAATCTTTTCAAACTGCAGTGAAACTTTCTCGTAATTTAAAATCATTATCAATGGAGAGTGTCTTTTACCTCCTCCAGTTTTTTTTTCCTTTTCCCAATTAAACCAATACCTTTTTCACAGTCAATATCAACTAGTATTTAGTAAGTTATAGAAACATAGAAACATAGAAAAATAGGTGCAGGAGTAGGCCATTCGGCCCTTCTAGTCTGCACCGCCATTCAATGAGTTCATGGCTGAACATGCAACTTCAGTACCCCCTTCCTGCTTTCTCGCCATACCTCTTGAACTCCGTGGTAGTAAGGACGTCATCTAACTCCTTTTTGAATATATTTAGTGAATTCACCTCAACAACTTTCTGTGGTAGAGAATTCCACAGGTTCACCACACTCTGGGTGAAGAAGTTTCTCCTCATCTCGGTCCTAAATGGCTTACCCCTTATCCTTAGACTGTGACCCCTGGTTCTGGACTTCCCCAACATTGGGAACATTATTCCTGCATCTAACCTGTCTAAACCCGTCAGAATTTTAAACGTTTCTATGAGGTCCCCTCTCATTCTTCTGAACTCCAGTGAATACAAGCCCAGTTGATCCAGTCTTTCTTGATAGGTCATTCCCGCCATCCCGGGAATCAGTCTGGTGAACCTTTGCTGCACTCCCTCAATAGCAAGAATGTCCTTCCTCAAGTTAGGAGACCAAAACTGTACATAATACTCCAGGTGTGGCCTCACCAAGGCCCTGTACAACTGCAGCAACATCTCCCTGCCCCGTACTCAAATCCCCTCGCTATGAAGGCCAACATTCCATTTGCTTTCTTAACCACCTGCTGTAACTGCATGCCAACCTTCAATGACTGATGCACCATGACACCCAGGTCTCGTTGCACCTCTCCTTTTCCTAATCTGTCACCATTCAGATAATAGTCTGTCTCTGTTTTTACCACCAAAGTGGATAGCCTCACAATTATCCACATTATACTTCATCTGCCATGCATTTGCCCACTCACCTAACCTATACAAGTCACTCTGCAGCCTCATAGCATCCTCCTCGCAGCTCACACTGCCACACAATTTAGTGTCATCCGCAAATTTGGAGATACTACATTTAATCCCCTCGTCTAAATCATTAATGTATAGTGTAAACAGCTGGGGCCCCAGCACAGAACCTTGAGGTACCCCACTAGTCACTGCCTGCTATCTGAAAAGTGCCCATTTACTCCTACTCTTTGCTTCCTGTCTGACAACCAGTTCTCAATTCATGTCAGCACAATACACCCAATCCCATGTTCTTTAACTTTGCACATTAATCTCTTGTGTGGGACCTTGTCGAAAGCCTTCTGAAAGTCCAAATATATCACATTAACTGGTTCTCCCTTGTCCACTCGACTGGAAACATCCTCAAAAAATTCTATAAGATTTGTCAAGCATGATTTCCCTTTCACAAATCCATGCTGACTTGGACCTATCGTGTCACCTCTTTCCAAATGCGCTGCTATGACATCCTTAATAATTGATTCCATCATTTTACCCACTACTGAGGTCAGGCTGACCGGTCAAAAATTCCCTGTTTTTTCTCTCTCCCTCCTTTTTTAAAAAGTGGGGTTACATTGGCTACACTCCACTCGATAGGAACTGATCCAGAGTCAATGGAATGTTGGAAAATGACTGTCAATGCATCTGCTATTTTCAAGGCCACCTCCTTAAGTACTCTGGGATGCAGTCCATCAGGCCCTGGGGATTTATGGGCCTTCAATCCCATCAATTTCCCCAACACAATTTCCCGACTAATAAGGATTTCCCTCAGTTCCTCCTCCTTACTAGACCCTCTGACCCCTTTTATTTCTTTTTCCATCGCAAACACTTTTTTTTTCAGCACTTATTTAGTGCGTTACGTCTTTTTTTCCAAACCTTTTAGTTTTATTTTTTAAAAGAGATCAGATTTAAGTTTTTGTTTTAAATGTATTGCATTTTGTTGTGCCTTTTCTTTACCAGTGGTACTTGGAAATCTTCACAACAAAATTAACTCTTCACTGTTCCCATCCTAATTTCTGCTCCCCCTTTGTAGAATTTGTATTTATTGTTGAATTACAAAATGTCAAATATGGTATTACTGGATTTTTTGCCTAACTTCCGTTTTAGAAGCTGATCAAAAACTCTAATCTTTTGCTCTGTAACTTCAATTTTGTGGTACTATATCTCATAAATTACAACTTTTTTAAGCTTCAGTTCCTGACGCAGTATGTGTACTTTTATTAAAAAGGCTTCCAAACCCAAGATTTTCCTATACAACCAAAATGTTTATCAATGAGAATCACCTGAAATATCTCAAAATCACAATTCAAGTGTTGTACTGCCAATCTGTAATTTAAAAATCTCTTTCCTGAGCGAAAAGCTTTCGCGTCAAGGTTTTACACAAAGGAAAAATGGGAGCGTAGTTCCCCAGCCTGCAGCCTCCAGAGACACAGGCTTTTTTTAAAGACATTGCAGCTTCCCTTCTCCATTCTTTATCTCATTCCTAGACAGACGTTCACAAAAGTCTCTTTTCATTCAGCAAAGTTTATTGTTTGGCTGGCTCTATTCTTGGATCCACACTTCACTTAAGATCATCACTGTCAGGTTTTTTTATTTCTTACATATTGATGAACCTCCTCTGTTAATTTTATGTGGGCTTGAAGAATCAAGACCACGGCTTTCTCATCTTTATCTTTCCTTTCCTTCTCCCACCATTCCCGTTGATTTGCTGGCGGGTCCTGGGGGTTCCATCCTGACTGAATCATCTTCTCAATTAGTTTATTTTGTTTTTCCGCCAGGTGGCGGGTAAGGGACCCTTCTAGTCCCCACTCGAGATTACTTGATTTATTGGCCATTCCTGGGTAGGACTAGAACCGTTAGGAATTGACTCTCAGAGGTCCACTTTCTTCCTAGTGTAACTTGTAGCAGACCGTCTCCTGGCTACTGTTAGGTCACAATTTCTGCAATTACACAAACTTGTACAATTCTTAAAACGCGTTTAATCAATTCCCGCTGTGCCCCACGCCTCCTTAACGACTACCTACCACCGTTTTGTCTGTCGGTCCGACCCTGTTCACAGGTTTGGTTTCCTTTGGTCGCTGTGCACCGCCTGGTCTACGGGGTATATTTTCAAATCACACGACTGGGTCCAGGAGATGTCGCTCGGTATCACGATCCCACGGTCTACGTGCGTTCCCTGCGCCTACTTAGTTCCTGGCCGTCACGTGGGAAAAAAGTCCTCTTAATTCAGGCTCAGGCTAGGCGTTTGAGATATTAGACCATCTCCTCGTGTCGGTCAACCGGCCTCCACCTTCAGCACCCTTTATAATTAAAATTTGTTGATACTCACCCAGGTTTTTCCAAGGACGTCCAGCGACTCTGCGAAATCCTGTTCATGACGCCACTGTAAGCGCAAATGTTTTCTTGGAAGAATCACTCGACAATCGGGGTCGGTTCCAATGCAAAAATGGCCTTTATTACGCCGGCAAGGAGAGAGCCTCTGGTCCAACTCCAGGCACTCTACTCCGCCGAACAAAAAAATTCATCGATATTTATATGTTTTACAATCGTTCATTACAGTTACTCAGCCCACTTTGGCTGGACATAATGCAATCATAATGATTATAGATTACATATAGGTTTAAATGGGCCAATAGAATTAACCCCGGTACATCAGGGGGCTGCATGATCAGTTCATGACAGTTGGGGGCTGATTCATATCCGTGTGATGTTTTGCAGACCTCCCTTATCTTCGTTAATCATTTGTTCCACTGGTGGCTAGCTCCTTATCTCCGTGCTTGCTAGGCACCCCATCTGGGGATCATTGACTTGACGACATTCCGTACTAGGTACCACAGTGTTCTGTATAATATCTTGCCTCAAGTTGTTGATTCAAGACATTCCTGGTACCAGGCTCTCCAGGTTCAGCGCTCAGTCAGCAGTTTTAGCTAACTTGGCTTACCGAGTCCCCATCATGCTTTGCTAAGCCCCCTGGCAGCCATTTTATATTTGGCTAACATTTTAAACATACATACATTTATATATTCAGCAGGTGCCTTTGCCTTCCTACAACAGTGTCTTTCAATTTGTTTATTTACCCTTTTTACCTGCTTGTTTCCTCTCTCTTTCAAACTCACTTTCTTTATTTTTGCTTTATAATTCCAGCATTACTTCCCTCCCTACTGAATCTATTCTCAGGTTCCCATCCCGCTGCCAAACTAGTTTAAACCCTCCCCAACAGCACGAGCAAACCACCCCGCGAGGATATTGGTCCCGGCTCTGTTTAGGTGCAAACTGTCCGGCTTGTACAGGTCCCACCTCGCCCAGAAGTGGTCCCGATGCCTCAGGAAACTAAAGCCCTCCTGCCTGCACCATCTCTCCAGCCACGTATTCACCTGCTCTATCCTCCTATTTCTGTACTCACTCGCTCCTGGCACCTAGTGTAATCCGGAGATTACTACCTTTGAGGTCCTGCTTTTTAATCTCTCTCCTAGCTCCCTAAACTCTGCCTGCAGGACCTCATCTCTCTTGCTACCCATGTCATTGGTCCTGATATGGACCACAATCTCTGGCTGTTCACCCACTCCCCGGAGAATGGAGGTGATGGTGTTCCCATGCGCCTGCTGCCCTTGTCCTTCTAGGCGGTAGAGGTCGCGGATTTGGGAGTAGCTGCTGTAGAAGCCTTGGTGAGTTGCTGCAGTGCATCTTGTAGATGGAACACTCTGCAGCCATGGTGCGCCGATGGTGGAGGGACTGAATGTTGGAGGTGGTGGATGGGGTGCCCAATAAGTGGGCTGCTTTTTCCTGGATGGTATCGAGCTTCTCGAGTATTGTTGGAACTGCACTCATCCAGGCAAGTGGAGAGTATTCCATCAGACTCCTGATTTGTGCCTTGTAGATAGTGGAAAGGCTTTGTGGAGTCAGGAGTTGAGACACTCACTGCAGAATACCCAGCCTCTGACCTGCTCTTGTTGCCACAGTATTTATGTGACTGGTCCAGTTAAGTTTCTGGTCACTGGCGACACTCAGGATGTTGATGGTGGGGGATTCGGCGATGATAATGCCGTTGATAGCCGAGCCTGCTTAATTTGCATGTTCCTGTCGCTGATTGCTGACAGGCGACTGTTGGCTCCGCCCCGTGGTTTTACCTCGAACTTCAAACCACGAAATCGGTTCTCCTGAATCCCAAGGTGTGTACGGAAATCAATCATCAAATGCCCTGTCATTAACCACAGGGGTTCCGGCAATTTTCTGATCACAAAGCGCTTTCAGTCCTTGTCCTTGTCCAGAAAATTGCAGACGTGGAAATTCGGAAGTTTTTGACTTTGAAAGGAGAACATTGTTGTTTTGTGCAGCTCCGGTCAGAGAAATGATTGTGAAAGGAACTTTTTGCAGAGAGAGGGATTGAGCATTTCAGCTTGTTGCTGAACACTTCTCTCTGGGCACTGAGCTAAGCAGTAGCTTGCGAAGTTCAGTGGTGAGCACGTTCGCCTCACATGCGAAAAGTCCGCAGCTCGATCACGGACAGAAACATTGTTGTTGAAACAAAAACATGTCTGCAATAAAATTGAACAAAAGCATTCCAGGTTACATTGACGCATGATGCAAACTACCTCAGGCCTGGGCCAAAGCTCCTTGTACACCGAGCACAGGCTGAGGAAAACCCCAGGGAAGAGGATATCCCGGTCACTGGGACTTCCAACTGCACTGAACAAGTGCCCGGTCTGAAACTTTCCAGAGTAATAATTTGTAACAAATACATCCAACAGTTAGGATGGCCGAGCGGTCGAAGGCACTGCTCAGGCCACAGTCTTCTCTGGAAGCATGGGTTTAAATCCCACTCCGAACATTCATTGTGTTTAATTTCAAAATCATTTGTTTTGACACCACTCTAAAGTGCTTTGGGACATCCATCTAACTTCATAAAATTACTCCACTTCAATTACAAACGGTGATATCAAATTTACTTCACAAACCAGGAATCGATCCCAGGTGGCTGTAGCACGTTCCTTTTGCGACAGCCACCTGGGATCGATTCCTGGTTTGTGAAGGTGCCCTCTAAATATCTTGCACTGATAATTTAAAAACACGTTTATAATTTGTTTCGGTGCAAAAGAAGGCAGGCTCGAAGGGCCAAATGGTAGACTCCTGCTCCTGGTTCTTGTGTTCTTAAGCAGATCACAGAACAATTGATTAAATTATCAACTCTCCCTCAATTCGCATTCCTTATATTGTGCAAAGAAGATCATGGGTTCATTAAAGATGTTTTCCAGTGAAAGCAACATAAAGTTTAAGGAAAGTAATTCGCCCAACTCGAACCCACGACACTGAGATTATGAATCTCATGCTCTACCGACTGAGCTCGCCGGGCTGCTCAACATCTACCCTGTCAATCCCCTTCAAAATATTGTCCGTTTCAATGAGATCACCTCTCATTCCTCCAAACTCCAGAGAGTATCGGCATATTCTACACAATCTCTCACCATAGGACAGTCCTCTCATCCCAGGAATCAATCTGGTGAACCTCTGTTCTACCACCTCCAAGGCAAGTGTATCCTTCCTCAGATAAGGAGACCAAAACTATGTGCAGTAGTCCAGGTGTGGTCTCACCAAGGCCCTGTACAATTGTAGCAAGATTTCCTTACTCTTAAAGTATGGGCTATATACTAGGTACTATGGGCCGAATAACCTGTTTTCTGCTGATTCTACAGTTGTATAAAACGTTATTAAAATTCGGCCGTCGCTCAGCAAACATATTTGTATTTCCTTCAGTGTGCAAAGCATGTGGGTGGAATAATGATGATTGAAACAATTATTGTCACAGTCTCTCACAGACTTGAATTATTTTTGACAACTTGCTCTGTAAAAATGCTTTCCCTGACTAATGGACTAAGGTCACCACAGTTCAAGTACAATACCTTACCTCATGGAGTCATTACCAGAGTGCTTAGAAACACAATAACTGGTGACGAGAATACGAATTTCCACGCGACAATGGCTAACCTTGGCACGTTTGAACAATTCGCCGATGGGGAAGATTGGGAGGCCTTTGTGGAAAGGCTTCAACACTTCTTTATTGCGAACGACCTGGCGGGAGACGACCCGACCTCGCTGGCTGATAAGTGCTGAGCTATCCTGCTCAGCAGTTGTGGGCCCACGGTCTATGGCCTTGTCAGGGATTTGCTAGACCCAGAGAAGACAACAACATATGTGGAGCTCATAACGCTGATACAGGAACAGTTCAAACCTAAAGAGAGCATCCTCACAGCTGGACACCAGTTCTATACCCACCGGTGGCCCGAAGGCCAAGAAATCGCAAAAAATATGCTGCAAACCTGAGACAATTGGCTGCACCATTTGATTTTAGCGATCACCTCACCAAAGCACTAAGGGACATCTTTGTTATTGGAATCGGCCAAGAGGGCCTTCTCCACAGGCTGCTCTCTGCAGACACCACGGTCACCCTACAGAAGGCAATTAACGTGAGCCAGGCATTCATGATCTCGGCCTGCATCTCCAAGTGGATGTCTCACCCCCAGGACTCTAACCTGGCAAGTACTGTGAACCGACTGGTGCCTTTTAGAGGCAGGGCTGCTGCTATCCGTCTCTCTCAGGGAAGAGAGAAGAGAACTCTGATTCCCGCAATCCTGAGTCAACCACATGGGGCCAACCGGCCAACCCCATGCTGGCGCTGTGGAGGAAATCACAGGGCCCACCAGTGCCGTTATAAAGACTGTACTTGCAAAGGCTGTAACATGAAGGGCCACCTCCAGCGAATATGCAAGAGAAATCGTACTCACCGAGTCGATGAAGAGTTGGCCGATCATCCGGAGTCCAGCGACAATGAGGTGTACGGAGTGTTTACCTGCACCACCGAGAGTTCCCCGTTGAAAATGGAATCCTCATCGCTGGCGACACCAGGAATCTGGTGCATCTTTTGTCAAATTTAACAGCACCGGTTATTCCGACACGCCAAAGTTCCCTGGTGGATCCATTTTCTCTCGCAAAAAGTTACCTATTTACTGGTGAAATAAAGATAAATTAAGGAATAAGGGAGCCCATTTGCTAGGAGAATAAATAGCAAATAAAAACAGCAAATGCTGGAAATCTCAGCAGGTCAGTTAGCATTTGCCAGGAGACAAGACTCGCCTCCGATTGTTCCCCTATAGGAAATTTCAACACAATGTTCTCGCCCGGCATCCTTGCATGTGTAAAGCAAACGTGATAACCGCGACACTCGGGAAACCTCTGGCACAGTGACCTCAACAGACGGGAGCTGACCAGTGAGCTCCCTCTGTGCTGATCACCACTGATTTTTAATGTGGAAGCAAGTCATCCTCGACTCCGGGATTACCTAAGAAGAGAGGAGGATCAGGAATGTGTTGGCTCACCTGAAACAACTTCTGTCCCACAATGAAAGTTCTCAATCCTTCTCCTTTGCTGCCCTTTGCAGAAATATCACGTGTTCACTTCCACATCTTCACAGTGGGGCCACAGAGGCTCCTACCGTCTCCCCGCGATCAGCGAACTCGCCCAGTTTGTAAAATAAAACCCGGTACATGTGTCCGGCAAAGGGCAGGAGAAGCGGGAGAGTGTGTAAGCTCATTCTGTAACAGATAGTAGTGGGGTTATTAACGGCGATTACAGCAATCATTAATCCTCTCACACACCTCAATTATGTTTCTGCGATGAACTGATTGAGAATGGAAAGGGTTAATGCTCAGGATCTTAACCACTCAACCAGGGAACAGCTTTGATAATTTGTATCAATATAAAAATATATATTTATATATGAACCTGTATGTCAACGGCAAGCTGTCTAGACCTCATGGCACAACGGTCGTGAATCTAACTTTGAGTGAGAGAAATTGTTCCAAAGTGACACCCATTTCATCTTTTATTCCCTTTTAAACACTAGAAACTGAGACAGGGGGAATAAATAGAGAAATAAAAGCACAGTGATACAGACAAGAGGAAGAAAGAAGGGGAAATACTGTCCCCACCCAGAACTAATGCAGAAAACCCTCTGCTGCGCTCGGGGTGGCCACCCACAGCCTGGATACACTAACGTCCCAACAGCTCATTGACTGTCGGAGTGGGATCGTGCGGCGCTTCAGAAGACAGGTCGAAAAAGCAAAGTCACTGATTTGGTCTCACGTGCTTCTCTAATCAAGAGTAGCCACACAAAAAAACTTGCTTTTATAATGGCTGTACATTACCATTATGATTGTCAAGCATTTGGTTCATTGATCTAAAGGTGTGACTTTAGATGAGTCGAAGTTAAATGAAATTTGTGAGAAGTCCTGGGTTCCAATCCTGGACGAGTCCATTATTTTGCCGGCGAGTTTTGAAATTGCATAGAAATTTTGCAAAGGAAGACTTGCATTTCTGCAGTGCCTTTCAGGAACTCATGACGCCCCAAAGCGCTTTACAGCCGTTGAGTTATGTTTGAAGTGCTGTAGTGTGGGGAAAGATGTGCCCAAATCACCCCACACGAACCTCAACTCTTTACAAAGGAGTTTGGTGCAAATAATCAGGTGCCTCAGGGACTTGGACTTTCTTTGAATGAGTTCTGCTTGTACCTGCATTCAAGCTTGAAACAGCAACTGGGCTTCCATCTCACGGGAGCAGCGTGTAGCGGTTAGCGAGTAGGTGACGAGATTTGGGGTTGATGTGCGTCACTTTCAACCTTTGAAATTTCACCAGGCAAAGAAATGGTGAATCCAACTGTCCCTGCAAGCATTTAGTTCCCGTTTAATCACAGGAATATCCGCAGTCAGGAGCTGAAAAGGAATTAAAACCTAATAAGGCTTCGGGACAATCAGAATGTCACAGACAAGGCACCAGAAGGCTGAAAGGGAGATCACACCGGTTGTGGGAGAGCTGGTTGGCGGTGACATGGAAGTGTCTGCAGTGTGCGGGACCAGACTGCTTCCACGCATCCACAATGAATGTCCCACCCTTTATTTGGGAAAAGTGCAATTGAGAGTGGACAAGTTCCAACTGGTCGGAGCAATCTGAAGCTTTAACTGACGGACACCCTGGTTTGCGATGTCTTGCAGTATACACTTGTGTCAGTCTCTGTGGCGCAATGGGTTAGCGTGTTCGGTTGTTCACCAAAAAGTTGGTGGTTGAAGCCCTCTCAGTGACTTCAACTGTTTTCCCCGAGGATACTGTGCCGCACAGTTCCAGGTTGTCATTGTGTGCTTTGGTGTCACGAATATATTCTGCAAACATTGCCAGCTGTGCTGTTATCCAGTGAGTTCCTACTCCAATACTTATATGAGCATTCAGTTCAAGTGTCGAGTTTGAGTGTATACAGAACTGAACATAGATATCAGAAAATTTAACAAGGCTGCGGGACATTGTGTTTTGTTAATATTGAAACATTAATATGTATAAATCCATTTTTTCTAATATTTAAATAAACGGGTTTTCAAAATGTTTCCGCCCTGTTTCGAACCAAAGATCATTCGCGGGTGAAGAAAATTAGACAACCACTACACTACGGAAACACTGCAGTTGAAGCAATGTTAGGAACATAACCAGAGCTTTAACCTACACAGCTGGCCTACACTTCAGGAGCTGGTTTTACGAGAATAGAAAGACGGTGCTATATTTAGGAAGTCTGTGAGTGTGGCAGGAATTGATCGAGTGTTTCCCAGACTTTACACATAGGAACAGGAGATGACCATTTAGCAGCAAGTGGTTAGGACCTGGAATGCACGGCTTGAAAGGGTGGTGGAGGCAGACTCAATCTTATCTTTCAAACGGGAGTTGGATCAGTGTCTGAAGGAAAAACAATTGCAGGGCTACGGGAAAAGGGCGGGGGAGTGGGACTCGCTGAGAGTCGGCACGGGCTCGACGGGCCGAATGGCCTTCCGTGCTGTAACCATTCCATGATTCTATAAGTTAGCGGCACATTTCATAGTGTGGGTGGAAGCAGAACATTGCAAAGGGACATGGATTGAGTCGGCAAAACTAGAGGCATCTGATTCAGGAGATTCCGGTGAAGCGGAAATTCGGGAGTTTAATGACTTTGAAACGAACATTTTTGTTTTGTGCAGCTTCGGTAAGAGAAATGTTTGTGAAAGGAATTTTTTGCAGAAAGGGATGCAGCATTTCATCTTCTGTCTTAACACTTCTTTCTGGGTGTCGGGTCACATTTCCTTTCCATGTTATTCTTCCAGAATGTGTATTTTCTTTGGTGTTTCACAATAACCAGACCCTTGCTCTAAAGTCAGTCTCACTGTTTCCCCAGTCTCCTGTTGATGTTACCAGCAATGAACATTTTGAACCAGACCCCGAAAGCAGTGTGTAAAATGGTTTATGGTTTAAGAGTTAACTTGCAGAGCATAGATAAATTATCCAATTATGGAATCTCCTTCAGTTAGAATTTCTTTATTTGTGCAAAAGAAGATCATCGGTTAATTAACGATGCATTCCCGTGAAAGCAACATAAAATGGAGTTAAAAAGTAATCAACAAACTTGGTGTTCGAACCCGAGAATCTGAGATTAAAAATCTCACGCTGTATCAACTGAGCTCGCTGTGCTTCTGCTAAAGCAAACGTTTTTGTCACTGATTGCAGCCAGGCGCCTGTTGGCTCCGCCCCAGATGTTTAAACTTAATGTCGAAGAATTACCAGGATCTTCTTGAATGGTGGACCAGGCTCGAGGGGCCGAATGGCCTACTCCGGCTCCTAATCCTTACATGTTTATGATGATATGACATTTCACAGGAGAACAATCTCGCCCTGAGCATGCATGAGGAGAAAGTTCCAGAAAATATTCCCACCCGGTGAACTTTCGCGTGTGAGGCGAACGTGTTAACTGCTACACTGCGGAAACATCTCCACTTTCAGCACCCGGTCAGACTGAAATGTTAAGCGAGCAGGTGAACTGCTGAATCCCACTTTTAAGGAGCTGGTCATGGTGCCAAGCAAATGAGTTTTGCTTAATGACTAAAAATAAGAAAAGGGATATGAAACTGCGCTTTAAGAGCAGACTGCAAACTGAACGCAGCACCTTCGACGGCTCGGCCATCCAGATTGCAAGTTCATTTGAATTTTTAACTTTTGTGTCTTGTTACATGAAGTAAATGAAGGCATCTGGCATATCTGTGCCTGACATCAGGGAAACAGTGAGACAAACATTGGAGCAAGTGTCAGGTTATTGCCAAACAGCAAAGAAGTTTGCAACTTTTGAAGAACAATGATCCCGACATGATTTGAATACACAGCTTTCTGATTGGGAGTCAGACACACTACCGTTGCACCACGAGGTCTACAGTGCAAATTGTCCATGTTTGGAAACATGAAGGTTCCTGAAACACAGTTTCATTTACCCTGCATTGGTGCAATGAAAGGGCTTTAAAATCCCCGGCCGCTCCCAGCGTGGGTCAGACAGCATCAGAAGCAGTGCCCACCTGTCACTCACACTCTCACGCCCGCTTTCATCACATGCTGCCCGCGGACTGCAGCAAATCCAGTTCATCATCCTCATAGGCAGTCCCTCGAAGAGAGGATGACTTGCTTCCTCGCCAAAAAAGGATGAGTTCACAGGTGTTTCAATATTCCAGGTCCTGAAATGTATGTTGAAGGGTGGAAGATGCCTGTGGATGGATTTTTTTAACGTGTGATGGCCGTTGCACCCCAGCCATCATACGGGATTGACAGAGCGAGGTATTCGTCCAGTGGCAAGGGTTAAACAAGACGACTGGAGACCAGCTCTGCTGCACGGACCCAGTGTGCACACATATCGCAGTGTGGGCTGGACCGTGCTGCCCCTGGGCCCCTGGCCCTGAACTCATGCCTCCCCTGGGCCGCGATCACATCCCTCTACAGTGTCTCGTCGCTCCTTCGCCCCGATCTCGCCGGTCCTGCTGTATCTGCCCACGCTCCAATCACAGACCTGCACCTTGATGACGTCACTCTTCACTGCCGCCGCCCTCCTGCACCAGCTCGCGCTGCTCCCTGGAGTAGTCTCCCGGGACCAACAAGCTGCTCCCAGGGCCGCTCGCCGTTCCTTTTATGGCCCCGACCTGCCGCTGGTGTTCTCCCGTTAGTGTATCCAGGCTGTGGGTGGCCACCCCGAGCGCAGCAGAGGGGTTTCTGCATTAGTTCTGGGTGGGGGCAGTATCTTTCCCCTTCTCTCTTCCTCTTGTCTCTATCCCTGTGCTTTTATTTCTCTATTTATTCCCCCTGTCTCAGTTTCTAGTGTTTAAAAGTGAACAAAAGATGAAATGGGTTTCATTGTGGAACAATTTACTTCACTCAAAGTTAGATGCACTGCTGTTCGAAATGAGGTCAAGGTAGCTAGCCGTTGATATTCAGGTTCTTATATAAATATATATAAATATATCAACATCTATCATAACTGATCCCTGGTGGTCGAGGGGTTAAGATCTGCCGCACTGACGTGGTAACGATACTCGATCAATTCATCGCATAAAAATAATTGAGGTCTGTGAGATGATTAATAATTGCTGTAAGCACCATGAATACCAATACTTTCTGCGATAGACCGAGCTGACAGACTATCTGGCTTCTCCTGCCCTTTGCCGGGCACGTGTTCCGGGTTTAATTTTACAAACTGGGTGAGTTCACTGATCGCGGGGAGACGGTAGGAGCCTCTGTGGCTCCACTGTGAGGATGTGGAAGTGAACACGGTGGCTGGGTGATCCGTGACATTTCTGTAAAGGGTAGTGGAGGAGAAGGAAAGAGAACTTGCAGTGTGGGACAGAAGTTGTTTCAGGTGAGCCTCCTCATTCCCGATCAGCACAGAGGGAGCTCACTGGTCAGCTCCCCTCTGTTGGGGCTGTTGTACCAGTGGTTTCTGTAGTGTAGTGGTTATCATGTTTGCTTTACACGCAAAAGGTCCCTGGTTGGTTCCCAGGCAGAAACATTTTCTTTAAACTTGCCAAATGGGAACAATCGGAGGCGAGTTGAATCTCCTGGCAAATGCTGTCTGATTTGCTGAGATTTGCAGAATTTGCTGTTTTTATTTGCTATTTATTCTCCTGGCAAAAGGGCTCCCTTATTCCTGAATTGCTCTTTATTTAACCAATAAATAGATAACTTTCAGTGAGAGAAAACGGGTCCACCGGGGACCTTTTGCGTGTGAGGCCAACGTGATATCCGCTACACTGCAGCCCATCAAATGGCGAGAAACCACTGAATATAAAGGATGAGCTCACAAATATCAGGGTCAGTGCAATCTCGTCAACGTCAAACCCTCCTTTCTTCTTCAGCAATGGCATGAACGGGAATCAGACGCCACAAAGTTTAATTAAAGACACAAATACAAGTAACACTTCTAAATCTTTTCACTGTAAAATTCTTTTACTTTATTTGAAATCCTGCTGCATTGAATCTGAAAATGAGCACCGTAGGATTATATCTTCACAACTGATTCTATTTTCTGTGCACGGTCGGAATAACCGGTGCTGTTAAATTTGACAAAAGTTGCCCCAGATTCTGGTGTCATCAGCAATGAAGATTTTGAACCAGAATCCTAAAATACAGTGAGTAAAATGGGTCAACATGCATAAGAACATAAGAAGATAAGAAATAGGAGCAGGAGTCGACCATACGCCCCTCGAGCCTGCTCCGACATTTAATACGAACATGGCCGATGCAATCATGGACTCAGGTCCACTTCCCTGCCCGCTCCCCAAAGCACAGGGCAAATGATTGAAGTATCGACTCTCCCTCAATTAGCATTTCATTCATTGTGCAAAAGAAGGTGAGGGGTTAATTACTGATGCTTTCCCGTGAAAACAATACAAAAGTTTAAGAAAAAAACATACGGTGACTGGCAGGTGAGCGCTGCTTCTGATACCTGGTGGGAATGGGCGGGGATTTTAAAGCCCCTTGTATTGTGAAACCTTCATATAGCCGAACATCTCAGACTTCATGTGTGGACCTTGTCAGGCAATGGTAGCACGCCTGAATCCAAATCGAAAGGTTGTGTGTTCTAATCATGTTGGGGTTGCAATTATTTTCAACATTGTTCTTCCAGAAAATATTTTCTTTGCTGTTTGGCAATAACCAGACCCTTGCTCCAAGATCTGTCTCACTGTTTCCCCGGTGTCAGGCAGAGATACGCCTGCTGCCCTCATTTATTTCATGTGTCAGGACACAAAAGTTCAAATTCAATCTGCAGGTGGCCACATCTAGCATTCAATACTCAGGGTGGTGGAGTGGTTTATGGTGCTGTGTTCAGATTGCAGTCTCCTCTGGAGATGCATGTTCGACTTTGACATTTCTTATTTTTCATCATTTAGTGAAACTCTTTGTTTGACACCACGACCAACTCCTTAAAAGTGGGATTCTACAGTCCACCTGCTCGCTTCACATTTCTGTCTGACCTGGTGCTGGAAGTGGAGATGTTTCCGCAGTGTCGCGCTTAACACGTTCACCTCACAAGCGAAAGCTCCCTGGCCGAGAATATTTTCTGGAGCTTTTTCATCAAACATGCTCAGGGGCGCGTTCTGTCCTGAACACTCAAGCTAAAGTGTTGAGTTCATTGCCCATGTTGTTAGCAGCCTGCCAGTGAATCTGTTTAAGATGTTCAAACAGATTCCTGACAAAGCTGTCCCGGCTCGCTTCCCGGAGACACCGTGGTCACCATTGCCCCAGTTTCAGTGGGTCAGCCCCGGGAGGTTGGCCATCCGTTAGAGAATACCCAAGATCAGGGATCAGTCTGCGGACAGGGATCCCCAGCCGGCAGCCTTCGGCGGTGAGGGACTCACGGGAGAGGTCGTGGTGGACCAGCCACTAACTGAGAGTCCCCAGCCTACAGCCCCCGGCTGTGCAGAATCCTCAGTTAATGAAATGAACTCTGCAGCCACACCTAAAGGGGAAGTGTGTTGTTGCCCCGGAGGGGCCATTCCCCCGATAATGTGGGACTCAGGCACACCTCCAGTCAGAACACTCTGGGTCCTGCGGTACAGACCGCCTTACCGCCGGCCACACAGGCAAACCAGAGGCTGAATAAGGGAAGGAGAAGAACAGGGATTAACTTGGCCAGTCGGAGACGGGTGGCAGATGTATATAATAGCACGATATGACTTTAAGAATGTTGAAGAGTTCTAGTTTTAAATTAAGATATTAGAAATTTCAGGTCACCACAACCTCACGAGGAATCCATGGGTAAAGAAGTAGTGAGAGGAAAAAGATCGGTTATGAAGGAGTTGTGGCCGGCAGTGTAAGGGGTGGTTTTCAGGCGGTCAGCTTTCCCTTCTGACCTGATATGAGCGGTTCCGAATCGCTCGCTGACCCTTGGTTCTCGACACTGGAATTATGAAGGGACTGTAAAAGACTTGGACAGACAATCGGTTTCAAGGTAGGAAGAAGGTATGGCTTTATTGTGTTTATAAAGAAGTAAAAGGCACACCTTTAATAACACACACAGACCAATACACACTGTGGGGTACAACACATTGAATAAATTGTCAAATTACAGCCTGTGGGGAAAAGAACACAGCTTAAACTCTAAATGGAGTAAAGAGGAGAATGCAGATACATTTACACAAGTTATCCCAGCCTCCCACCTCACAATTCCCCTAACTAACTAAGTTATAGCTCTGAGGGTTCAGGGGCGATGCTCACCAATCCCTTTAGACAGTTGCCGGTGATTCGCGGTTTCGGGGTTCGCTGCACTTGGCCTTCTCGGCGAGCCGTACCCCGGACAGAGGAGAGGACTTCGGACTGCGTAGTCTTCGGTTGGGGTGCGTCCGTTGATATGCTAAGTTGCGTTTTGGATGTATGGGGTAAGTACCCACTTTCTTTGGTTAGTCCCTTTTGGTAATTTCTCCCCCGTTGGGTCGTTCAGAAGTAGATTGTAGAGTGATTGTCAATTTGGTTGCTGACAAACTTCCGTTTCGTGGGCCTCGTGCTCGGTCAGTTCTTGATGAATTCTGGTAGTTTCCTTCACTGTTCCATTTCTTCACTGCAGAGGAAGCAGGCTGCTTGTGTCTGTGTCTGTGTTCCAGTCGATGTCCTTGTTCGAGTCAGTGCGAGTTCCAGTCTGTGTTCTGTTAGTTTTTCCTTGTAAAACTGAGGGATAGATATATCCCCCAAAAACGGCTTTGTTATCTCCCATCAAATCTCTTGGGCTCTGTTTAAACTGTTCTGTCCATTGATTTTCAAATGTCTCCTTTGTCGGCAGTAACTCGATTAGGGTGTGAGAATGTGCTATCACTGGTTTTGCATTGTTAGAGGATTGTCCAGTTTCCTGACCATGATTTCCATTGTGCTTGATTGGGTAATTCGATTATCTCTTATGGGGTGAAAATTCCCATCAGACAGTCTGGGATCCTTAATACATGCATTTGCTTCACAGAGTTTAGCCCCACCTTCTGTACTCGGTAACTCTTTTTCGCAGCCAAAATGTTGTAGAATCTTAAAATTGATCTGCTCCTTCCCATAGATGTTTCGGGGATCTCAGGCTTCTGAAATTTAGGTCCATTTAGAATTCTCTTTCCTATGAGTCCAAACACTGGGGGGGGGGCGGGGGTGGGGGTCTCGATGAATGCATTCCCTTTTATCCCCCGCAGCCGTCGTCTGCCCCTTTAAACTCATTTTAAAAGCCCAGAAAGGAATTCTTCTGCTCTGCAGGGGAAAGGTACCAGGCATCTTTGCGAGATATTGGTAAATTCTACATTCCTCCCCTGTGATACCATGTCATTTATGGTATCATCTTACAGGTGAGCAAAGTTCCTGGCTCTCAAGAAATAACCTTCCCTGTAAATTAACTAAACTAAAACCAAAATATGCATTACCCTTATGCAACATCACCACAGATATACACTTTTCCCTTTACAGGTACAAACTTTTTACGTTTACACCCTCCCAGCTTGGAGGGGGTTCCATCCCTACAATTGCATTTCAGCACAGTTACATTTCATTTCATTACATTATATTCACCAGCATGTATTCAACGTACAACCACATTACAGAAGGAAGAACATAGATTAAAATTAAACAACATCAATTGGTCTCCTGAGCTTTGTCCATCACCTGGTCATGTCTGAATCCTGCCCTTAAGAACTGCTCTCAGGCTGGCTGACACAGAAGACAAACTCAAAACAATCACCTAAACATTACTGCAACATTACCCTCAATTCTAAACTAAACCTTAAAATGTAAAATGGTGCAGTCAGCTACCTTCGACTAAAAATTAGAGCTATGTACATCCGCCACCCGTCTCCGGGTGGCCTGGTTAGTCCCTGTCAGGCCCATGCCTGGTGCGGTCTGATAGCCGCCTGGATGCTCGGGTTTCGCCACAGCCGGTGAGCTGGAGACCCTTGTCTCTGGGATAGCTCGATGCAACTGCTCCTGTGAGACCCTCACCGCTGGAGGCGGTTGGCTGGGGGTCCCTACTCTGAGTGGCCTCTGTACTTCTGACCTTCGGCCTTTCCTGTCAGGCTGCCCTTCTGCTAGGTTAGAATCGCTGAGGCTCAGATGCCGGTGACCACGGTATCTTTGGCCGTGGTGTACGGAGGGCCCTTCTCAGGGCTTGGGTTACTGGGGTTGCGTCCGAATCCCAAACGATGGGCGGGATAGCCCCTCCAGTACTGCCATTCACCGTCCCGAAAGGCACGGTTTCTGAGCCTGGCACATTCCCTGTGGGCCCTCCACCGTCGGGGGCGGCCAACGGAGGATCCCTGTCCTGAGGACAGTTCACTCATCCCGGCTGCCCTCTGTGCTTGGCTGACCCTGGGTTGTACAGCTTGCACTGGTTGATGTGGAACCACTTAGTACAGCGGGGCAGCTTTATGGCATCGACCATCGGGCTTGCCTTGTCGACAATGCTGTATGGCCCCATATATAATGCTTCACAAACCCCGACCCGAGCATGGTTCCTCACCATGACCTGGCCTCCTATCTCCCATTCGTGGTGTTTGCTGGGTTCTAGCAGCAATCGGTTACTCTGATGCTGTCTGCCCATGTTACTAGCAGCCTGCCAGTGAATCTGTTTGAGGTGTTCAAACAGGTTCCTGACAAACCAGTCCCAGTTCACCTCTCTGAGCTGACCTTCTGTGAGCACCGGGGCTAGGACATGGGTGGGGGTCCGCATGATCCGGCCAGTCATGAGCTCGCATGGGGAATACCCCGTGCTCTTTGACTGGCTGGCTCGGATCCCCATTAGGACCAACGGTAAGACCTCCACCCACTTTTGGGGTGAGTCTCCTGTCTCCTTCCGCAGCCTTTCTTTAATGGTGTATTTTAAAAGCTCCACATTACCCGATGACTGTAGATTGTGGGCAATGTGCCATTTCCCCTCAATGCCGAGCAGGTTAAGGAATGCCTGCAATAACTGCCCGGTGAAATGGCTCCCCTGGTCCGACTCCACATACTGTGGGAGTCCCCACTGGGAGAACACTTCCCTCACTAGAATCTTAGTTGTCCCTAGTGCGGTGGCTGTTCGGCAGTTGAAGTCTTCAACCTATTTTGAGAACACGTCCACCAGGACTAGGCAGTACTTGTAGCCACCCTGGGCGGTGGGTAGGGGCCCGATGTAGTCAATTTGGATTGCCTGCCATGGTCCCTCTACCCTCCTGACGTGTCCTAGGGACACCTTCCTTTTCTGGGGGTCAGGGCTGTTTGCAGACACACCAGGCAGTTCGCACAGAACCCACGGACATCCTCCCTGAGTCCCGGCCACCATCCTGCCTGTTCCACCCCTTGCCAGGTGGTCTCAGACCCGTGGTGTCCCGCTCCTGGACCCTCATGGGCCAGTTTTAGGAATTCCCCCTGGTGCTGCTGTGGCACGACCCATTGTCCCTCTTTAAACAGCAGGCCTTCCTTAACGGTAATGGCTGCTGTGCCGTACGGACCTTCTACTCTCTCTCCTCTAGCTAGCGCGTCCAGGACAGCTTTCAGGACTGGGTCCTGTGCCTGAACTGTTTTTAAGTCCGGGGCCAAAGCTATCCCTGTACTCTACGCTGCCCTGTTCTTATTCTTGATCGCTGCTATGCGGCCAGTGTCATAGGGGTCCCAGAACTGTCCCGTGCGGGCACCTTCTTTGGCCAGTTTGTCAGCCTGTTGGTTTTCCTCTGCACGGGGTTCGGTTTTTGAATGGGACTTCACCTTATGTATGTAGACCTTTCCCTCTTCCCCTACCGCTGTCATGATTTTCTCCAGCAGGGGCTTGATTGCCAGGGGTCTCCCGTCAGCGGACGTGCATCCGCGACGGGACCATATAGCCAGGTACTCCGTACACGAATTGCAGGTGAACATCCTGTACGAGCAAATCGTGTACAGGATAGGGAATTGCTCGGGGTGAGTCACCACGTACATTACGGCGGACAGTTCATCATGCTGGGCACTCATGGTGCAGCGGAGCTTGATTACCCGGGCAATACCTGCCCTTGGGTCATAGGATCAGCACTCAGTGAGTCGTTTGCCAGCAGATACCATGCTGGACCCGTCCACGTAGATGTCCCGGCCTGTAGGGTGTAACCCAGCCCGAAGGCAAATGTTCACCTCCCATACCCCTTCTACGGCGCACCAGTGGGCTTTCCCTGGGTAGATTAGGTTGGCTGCGAGCCTTGGCTCACGGGGGCCTTCTACTCTGAGGTCCATCTGGGAGAGGAGCAGGGTGCAACGAGCAATGCGGGCACTGCTCACCGTCCCGTCCTTAATCATCCCATCTGGGAGCATCTGAATAGGTGTGTGATGGGTTAGGAGTGTTAGAGGAGACCCTCCCGTGAAGATCAAGGATCTTTTCACTGCCCAATGTGTGGCGAGGAGGTGTCTCTCAGTTGGAGTACCCCTTCTCCTCATCTGTGAGGATCCTGGAGGAGTAAACCACCGGTCTCAGCTGGCCGTGCCGCTCTTGAAGCAGCACTGAGCTCAAACTGTTCCCGCTGGCTGCCACCTCCAGGAAAAACTCCTTTCCTACATCTATCGCTCCGAAGGCTGGCGCGGTCTGCAAGTCCTTCTTGAGCTGATTAAATGCTGCCTCACAAACCCTCATCCCAGTCCCACTCTTCCCCCTTGTGTAGGAGCCTGAGCAGAGGGGCTGCGGTGGCTGCATAATCCTCAATGAAGTCTCTGCAGTGCCAGTGAGCCCTAGAAAGGATCTTACCCCTGTCACTGTGTTGGGGGCTGGTAACTCCTGTACTGCCTCCCTTCTAGCCTTGTCTATGGCCCTTTCCCCAGCGCGCACAGTCAGCCCCAGGAATTTGACTTCCTTCTGGCCGATCTGTGCCTCATTCGGGTTTAATTTAAACACTTCTTCTTTTAGCAGATCCAGCAGCACGGCCAGCAGTGGGCCATGCTCCTCCCCCTGATCGGTGAACAGGAGCAGGTCATCCACACACTGCACCAACTGCTGGGGTCTGCTAAAGCCCTTTAAACAGTTCGCCATGCGTTGGTGAAAAATGCTGAGCTGTTGTGGAAGCCTTGGGGAAGACAGTTCCACGTGTATTGTTGGCCCTTAAAGGTAAAGGCGAACTTGTACTGGTCCTCCCGATTTAAAAGAATGGACCAGAACCCATTTGAAATGTCCAACACCGTGAAAATGGTCGCGGATGCTGGAATACTCCCTCTGAGGTCCGCTACGGCTGCTACAGTGTGTGCACAGGCAGGGATATTCTTATTTAGCACTCGATAGTCCACGGTGGCCCTCCATGAGTTGTCCCATTTCTTAACCGGCCACAGTGGAGAGTTCACATGGGTTGTTATCGGTCTTAACACCCCTTGCTCTACCAGTGATCCCAGCGCCGTTGTCAGGACTACCTCTGCCTCCCTGGGGAAGTTATATTGCTTTTGTGGTTGGGTCATTGGGTCCCCTTCTATACTAACTTCCGCCCCCGTTACCCTGCCACAGTCATGTTTGTGGGTGGCGAATGCTGCAAGGTGTGCCCTACATATGCCTGGTACTCCACTGGGGTGTTACTGACCAGTAATTACAAGTCATAACCCTCCTTTGGCTTCACGGTACACAACGTTCCCTTGGCCTCTTTTTCTGCGATCACCGCCACCTCACCTTCCCTGTCTGTCTCTATGGCTCCCCATCGACAGTGGTTCCTCAGATCCAAAAGGATCCAGAGCTAATGATAAAATCAGCCCCCAGGATACATTTTCCCTCCTGCTCCCATTTCATCAGGACACACTTCCATTTGGTTTTGAGTGTCCCTAACTGAATGGTGAGCGGGATGGGAAACGAGCCAGTTTGCTCGTTGCCTGTGAACCCCACTAGACTGTGCGGGACCCCGTTCGATAGAGGTGAGGTAGCCGTGTTATCTGCATGTACAGGGGTGCAGGAAGCACCAGTATCTAGCAGGTAGGTCCCGTTCACTTTCTCCAGCTCCATTGTAACGCACGGTCTCTTCCAGGCATCGTACTCTAGGGAACACAGGTACACAGGCTGCGCTGGCTGTAGTCATACACATGGGTGGGTTGGAGCAGAGGGATTTACCGTACAGGCTACTGTACCGGTTGCGGTAGCTACTGCTCCCAGTCCATTTATATGTGTCTGTAGGGTGGCTACGAGTGTCTCATATGAGTCGGGTGTTCCTGCCCCGGCCTTACGGGCTGGGGCTGAAGTGGCCTTTCCCTTAGACTCTTTCCATGGGTTCCTACAGTCCTTCCTCCAGTGCCCACTTTTCCCACACACAAAACATTCACCCCCTTTGTGGGGAGGGTTCCCACCTTCCTGATGCAACCATCTCTTGCCTTGGCTGGGTTTAATCTGAAGGACCTTCCCGTTCCGGTGAGCCAGGGTCAACTGTCTGACCACTGTCTCCTCGGTGGTTCTGGCATCTCTTGGATCAAACCAGACCTGGGCTTTTGCCTTTACTCCAGGTAAGCTGTTTGCCACCAGGCTGCGGAGCCAGTGAGCCAATTCGTTAGGGGCCAGGTGGGCCCGGTCAAGAACCCCACTACAGGCCCTTTCGTAGACCGGCCACAACCTGTCGGCGGAAGCCTGTGGAGTCTCCCCATGGAGCTGCACTGTTTTCTCCACTCGGGAGAAAGGACTCCCGTCGTTCATACCCATGGCCTCTAGAACCTCCTCCTTTACCGTAGCGTACGTGTTTCGCCCCTTTCTGCTGTGTGCAGAGAAGGAATGGCACAGCTTGGTGTCTTGTGAGAGGAGCAACAGCTTAGCCTGCTCTGAATCATTGCACCCGTTAATATCCCCTGTGTGTTCAACTTCCAGGAAAGGTACCGAGGGATCTCCCTGTTGGGTGAGCTTATTTAGGTGGCCTATCATAGCAGCTCAGTTTTTGGATGTCATGGGGGCTATGAAATTGCTTACTAGGAGTCCTGCTGCCCCATTTGCACCAGGTAGGCCAAACGTCTGCTGCCGGACCGAGTGCATTGGCCCTGGTTCCAGCCCTCCTTGTATTGGCTTGCCTGCTTCCCCCTGCTACCAAACCGATTTAAAACTCGAAGCCGCCGGTGTTGGTAGTTCGCAATCTTGCCTGCCCTGCACTCTGGTTGACACCCCCGCTGCTCTGGGCTGTTCCCGGGAGCTGCAGCCGGTGACTGCGGGGTTTCCCATTGCTCTACCAGGTATTCCTGGGCTAAACCCGGGTTTATCAGGCACACCTTGCCTTTAGCCCGGGATAGAGCAAGGTTCAAGCCTTGGATCAGCTGCTGGCGGGGGCCATGGTCACCAGCCTCAAATTCCCTGGTACTGGCTACCTTATAGGCTACCTGAATGTCTTTCACCCTCTCCCCATAATCTTTAACTTGCTTGGCGAGGCAGGAATTATATTCCCGCAATGCAAGTTCGCTATTCTTGGCTTCAATAATCTGACACTGTAAAAGGTCCAGTTGGGTTTTGTGCCTTTCTTTAGTGAGCTCTCTACTTTCCTTTCACTGTCCCACCTCTGTCCACAGCCTTTCCCCGACTATGTCTCTTGCACTGGACCTCTCTTCTGCCTGCCTCAATACTCCCTTTAATTTCTCATTCTCCTCATCGAGAAGCCGGTCTGTCGCTGAAGGCAAATTGGCCAAATGGCCTTCTCTATTGACTTTTTATGGTCCTTGCTCTCGGTCCATTGAGCTGCAGCATCTTCTGGACGCTCAGCATACAATAGGTCGAGTCCCCACTCCTTAGCCACATTTACCCTCTTAAACACATACGAGGAAATTCTCTCTTCCTTTTTGCTTCTTTTCATGAAACCACTCTCTCTCTTATCACGTCCCTTGCCCCAGAGGCCCTTGGTGGTCACCATTATGTAAGGGGTGGTTTTCGGAGAGTCAGCATTCCCTTCTGCCCTTAAATGAATCGCTCCCACACCCTTGGTTCTCGACACTTGAACTATAAAGGGACTGTGACAGACTTGGGCAAACAATCGGTTTCAAGATAGAAAGCAGGTATGGATTTATTGTGTTTAAAAGGAAGTAAAAGGCACATCTTTAATAACACACTCAGAATAGTAATAGCAATAGACACTAAGGGGTACAACACGTTGAATAAATTGTCAACATACAGCCTATGGGGAAAAGAATATAGCTTAAACTCTAAATGGGGTAAAGAGGAGAATGCAGATACATTTACACGAGTTATCCTAGCCTCCCCCGCTCTCAATTCCCCTGACTAACTAAGTTATAACTCTGGGGGTTCAGGAGCTATGCTCACCAATCGCTTTTGACAGTTGCCGGTGAATCGCAGTTTCGGGGTTCACTGCACTTGGCCTTCTAGGCGAGCCGTATCCCGGACGGAGGAGAGGACTTCAGACTGCGTAGTCTTCAGTTGGGGTGATGCAGTAAGTTGCGTTTTGGATGTATGGAGTAAGTACCCACTTTCTTTGGTTAGGAATAGTTTTAGTTAGTCCTTTTTGGTAATTTCTCACCCGTTGGTCGTTCAGAAGTAGATTGTAGAGTGGAAATAAATGTCGATTCTTCGGTTTTTGCTGAGTTGGTTTCGGTTGGTCGTTTCGCTGGTTGTGGTGGCCCGAATTGTCAATTTGGCTGCTGACAACCTTCCGTTTCGTGGGCCTCGTGCTGTTTGCATGCTCGGTCAGTCCTTGCTGATTTCTTGCAGTTTTCTCCACTACTCCATTTCTTCACTCCCCACCTCCGGCTGCTTGTGTTCTTTTCCTTGTAAAACTGGGAATAGATATATCCCAAAAAGGCTTCCTTATCTCCCACCAAATCTGGCCCAGCTCTTTGTTTCAAGGGAGCTGCTCATTAGTTTTGAGCTCTCTTCTTTGTCAGAATTTGTCGGGCTTGTTCAGGAGTAATTTGATTGAGTTGTGTCGTTTAGATAATGGTTGGTAATTTGATTATCTATTAGGGGGTGAATTTGTGTTGCATAGTTCCCCCAGACAGTCTGGGATCCTTAATACACGAATTTGCGTCACAGAGGTTAGCCCCATGTCATGTATTCGGTAACTCTTTTTTCGCAGCCAAAATGTTGTAGAATCTTAAAATTGATATGCTGCTTCCCAGCGATGTTTAGGGGATCTCAGGCTTCTGTAATTTAGGTACAAATTAAATTCTCTTTCTTATGAGTTAAAACACTGTGGGGGCTCCATGAATGCATCCCCTTTTATCCCCTGCAGGCCTCGTCTTCCTCTTTAAACTCATTTGTGTCCCGAAGTTTGTCCTTCCATTTTAAAAGTCCAGAAAGGGATTCTTCTCCTCTGCAGGGGAACAGGTACAAGGAATCTTTGCGAAATATTGGTAAATTCTACATCTCCAAAGCAAGTAAAGCAGTATTAAATATGGAAACCAAAACTGCACGCAGTATTCCAGGTCTTGCCTTACCAATCTCCTTTATAACTGCAACAAGACTTCTCTGCTTTTCTACTCCATCCCCTTTGCAATAAAGGCCAAGATTCCATTGGCCTTCTGATCAATTGCTGTACCTGCATACTAACCTTTTGTGTTTCATGCACAAGTACCCGCAGGTCCCGCTGTTACTGCAGCACTGTGCAATTTTTCTCCATTTAAATAATAACTTGTCTTTGATTTTTTCTGCCAAAGTGCATAACCTTGCACTTTCCAACATTATACTCCATCTGCCAAATTTTTGCCCACTCACTAAGCCTGGCTATGTTGTTTTGCAGATTTGTTGTGTCCTCCTCACACATTGCTTTTCCTCCAATCTTTGACTACGTTACACTCGGTCCCTTCTTCCAAGTCGTTAATATAGATTATAAATAGTTGGGGTCCCAGCACTGATCCCTGCAGCACCCCACTAGTTACTGTTTACCAACCAGAGAATGAACCATTTATCCCGACTTTCTGTTTTCTGTTAGTTCGCCAATCCTCTATCCATGCTAATATATTACCCCCAACCCCGTGAACTTTTATCTTGTGCAGTAATCTTTTATGTGGCACCTTGTCAAAATGCCTTCTGGAAGTCCAAATACACCACATCCCCTGGTACCCCTTTATCCACCCTGTTCATTACACCCTAAAGTATTCCAGCAAATTTGTCAAACATGACTTCCCTTTCATAAATCCATGCAGACTCTGCCTGACTGAATTATTTTTTTCCAAAAGCCGGAGGAGCAGTGACCGGAGGAGGTGTGAGCAGCGGCCTATAAAGGCCCAGCGGGAGTCCGGGGATCGGCGGCAGTCGGAGGAGCAGCGAGCAGCGAGCTACAGCTGGTGCAGGGTCAAAAGAAAGAAAGAAGTCACAAGTAATCAAAGGGTGACGTCACAGCCAAGAAGGTAAGTGATTGGCTGGTTGAGTGGTGAGTAGTTTTCTGTTTCTTTGTCTTTCTTCTTGTTCTTAGCAGCAAGAAACCTTTGGCATGTTGCCAAATTAAGTAATCTAATGGTTACGTCATGGCAGGAGAGCTCGGACACGTGTCATGCTCCTCCTGTGCTGTGTGGGAAGTCAGGGGCGCTTCCAGTGTTCCTGATGACTACATGTGCAGGAAGTGTATCCAGCTGCAGCACATAACAGGCCGCAGTGCAGCACTGGAGCTGCGCATGGTGTCACTCTGGAGCATCCGCGATGCTGAGGATGTCGTGAATAGCACGTTTAGTGAGTTGGTCACTCCGCGGGTAAAGGTTACTCAGGCAGATAGGGAATGGGTGACCATCAGGAAGAGCAGTGGAAGGAAGGTAGTGTAGGAGTACGCTGGTGTCATCCCCCTGCAAAACAGATACATCATCTTGGGTACTGTTGGGGGAGATGACGCATCAGGGGAAGGCAGCAGCAGCCAAGTCCATGGCACCTGGGGTGGCTCTGCTGCACAGGAGGGCAGGAAAAAGAATGGGAGAACTATAGTAATAGGGGATTCTATTGTAAGGGGAAAAATTAGATGTTTCTGCGGCTGCAATCGAGACTCCAGAATGGTATGTTGCCACCCTGGTGCAAAAGTCAAGGATGTCTCGGAGCGGCTGCAGTGTATTCTGGAGGGGAAGGGTGAACAGCCAGCTGTCGTGGTACATATGGGTACCAACGATATAGTAAAAAACGGGATGAGGTCCTACAAGCTGCGTTTAGGGAGCTAGGAGTTAAATTAAAAAGTAGGATCTCAAAGGTAGTAATCTCAGGATTGCAACCAGTGCCACGTGCAAGTCGGAGTAGAAATTGCAGGACAGCTCAGATGACTATGTGGCTTGATGAGTAGTGCAGGGGGGAGGGACTCAAATTCCTGGGACATGGGAACCGGTTCTAGGGGAGGTGGGACCAGTACAAACCGGACGGTCTGCACCTGGTCAGAACCGGAACCAATGTCTAGGGGAGTGTTTGCTAGTGCTGTTAAGGAGGGGTTAAACTAATATGGCAGAAGGATGGGAACCTATGCAGGGAGATAGAAGGAAGTAAAATGGGTGCAGAAGCAAAAGATAGAAAGAAGAAAAATAAAAGTGGAGGGCAGAGAAACACAAGGCAAATATCAAAAAGGACCACATTACAGCAAAATTCTAAATGGAGAAAGTATGTTAAAAAGACAAGCCTGACGGCTCTGTGCCTCAATGCGAGGAGTATTCGTAATAAGATGGACGAATTAACTGCATCAACAGCAATTAACAAATATGTTATAATTGGGATTACAGAGACATGGCTCCAGGGTCACCTAGGCTGGGAACTCAACATCCAGAGGTATTCAACATTCAAGAAGGATAGACAGAAAGGACAGGGAGGTCGGGGAACGTTGCTGGTTAAAGAGGAAATTAACGCAATCGTAAGGAAGGACTTTAGCTTGGATGGTGTGGAATCTGTATGGATAGAGCTGCGGAATACCATAGGGCAGAAAACACTCATGGGAGTTGTGCACAGACAACCAAACAGTAGTAGTGAGTTTGGGGACAGCATCAAACAAGAAATTATGGATGCGTAAAGGTACAGCAGTTATCATGGGCAACTTTAATCTGCATAGACATTGGGCTAACCAAACCGAGAGGCGGGAGTGCGTGGTTGGTGAGGCCTATAAAAGGCCCAGCGGCATCGAGAGGCGGCGGCAGTCCGAGAGGCGGGAGTGCATGGTTGGTGAGGCCTATAAAAGGCCCAGCGGCAGCGAGAAGCGGCGGCAGTCCGAGAGGAGGGAGTGCATGGTTGGTGAGGCCTATAAAGACCCAGCGGCAGCGAGAGGCGGCGGCAGTCCGAGAGGCGTACCTGTGGAGCTGCAGTGGGGAGAGAAGGCAAAAAAGAAGTAGAAAGAAATCAAAATGTGACGTCACAGCTAAGAGGGTGAGTGATTGGTGAGTAGTTTTTATCTTTTCTTTTTTCTCTTCTATATCAGTGAGTAACTTTTAACATTGTTGTTGCCAATTTAAGTGTATCTAATGGTTAACTCATGGCAGGAGAGCTCGGTCGGGTGTTATGCTCCTCCTGTACCATGTGGGAACTCAGGGACGACACCAGTGTCCCTGACGACTATATCTGCAGAAAGTGTATCCACCTCAAGCTCGTGACGGTCCGCGTTGCGGAATTGGAGCTGAGGGTGGATTCACTCTGGAGCATTCACGATGCTGAGAATGACATGAGTATCACGTGTAGCGAGTTGGTCTTACCGCAGGAGAAGGGTAAACAGCCAGCTAGGGAATGGAAGACCAGCAGGAAGAGTAGTGCAAGGAAGGTAGTGCAGGAGTCCCCTGTGGTCATCCCCCTGCAAAACAGATACACTGCTTTGGGTACTGTTGAGGGGGATGACTCATCAAGGGAGGGCAGCAGCAGCCAAGTTCATGGCACCGTGGCTGGCTCTGTTGCACAGGAGGGCAGGAAAAAGAGTGGGAGAGAATAGTGATAGGGGATTCGATGGTGAGGGGAATAGATAGGCGTTTCTGCGGCAGCAACCGAGACTCCAGGATGGTATGTTGCCTCCCTGGTGCAAGGGTCAAGGATGTCTCGGAGCGGGTGCAGGACATTTTAAAAAAGGGAGGGAGATCAGCCAGTTGTCATGGTGCACATTGGTACCAACGACATAGGTAAAAAAAGGGATGAGGTCCTACAAAACGAATTTAAGGAGCTAGGAGCTAATTTAAAAAGTAGGACCTCAAAAGTAGTAATCTCGGGATTGCTAACCGTGCCACGGGATAGTCAGAGTAGGAGTCGCAGGATAGCGCAGATGAATACGTGGCTTGAGCAGTGAGGGATTCAAATTCCTGGGGCATTGGAACCGGTTCTGGGGGAGGTGGGACCAGTACATACCGGACGGTCTGCACCTGGGCAGGACCGGAACCAATGTCCTCGGGCGAGTGTTTGCTAGTGCTGTTGGGGAGGATTTAAACTAATATGGCAGGGGGATGGGAACCAATGCAGGGAGACAGAGGGAAACAAAAAGGAGGCAACAGCAAAAGACAGAAAGGTGATGAGGAAAAGTGGAGGGCAGAGAAACCCAAGGCAAATAACAAAAAGGGCCACATTACAGCAAAATTCTAAAAGGACAAAGGGTGTTAAAAAAAAAGCCTGAAGGTTTTGTGTCTTAATGCAAGGAGTATCCGCAATAAGGTGGATGAATTAACTGTGCAAATAGATGTTAACAAATATGATGTGATTGGGATTACGGAGACGTGGCTCCAGTATGATCAGGGCTGGGAACTCAACATCCCAGGGTATTAAACATTCAGGAAAGATAGAATAAAAGGAAAAGGAGGTGGGGTAGCATTGCTGGTTAAGGAGGAAATTAAGGCAATAGTTTGGAAGGACATTAGCTTGGATGATGTGGAATCTATATGGGTAGAGCTGCAGAATACCAAAGGGCAAAAAACGTTAGTGAGATTTATGTACAGACCTCCAAACGGTAGTAGTGATGTTGGTGAGGGCATCAAACATGAAATTAGGGGTGCGAGCAATAAAGGTGCAGCAGTTATAATGGGTGACTTTAATATGCACATAGATTGGGTTAACCAAACTGGAAGCAATACGGTGGAGGAGGATTTCCTGGAGTGCATAAGGGATGGTTTTTTTAGACCAATATGTCGAGGAACCAACTAGGGGGGAGGCCATCTTAGACTGGGTGTTGTGTAATGAGAGAGGATTAATTAGCAATCTCGTTGTGCGAGACCCCTTGGGGAAGAGTGACCATAATATGGTTGAATTCTGCATTAGGATGGAGAATGAAACAGTTAATTCAGAGACCATGGTCCAGAACTTAAATAAGGGTAACTTTGAACGTATGAGGCGTGAATTGGCTAGGATAGATTGGCGAATGATACTGAAGGGGTTGGCTGTGGATGGGCAATGGCAGACATTTAGAGACCGCATGGATGAACTACAACAATTGTACATGCCTGTCTGTCGTGAAAATAAAAAAGGGAAGGTGGCTCAACCGTGGCTATCAAGGGAAATCAGGGATAGTATTAAAGCCAAGTAAGTGGCATACAAATTGGCCAGAAATAGCAGCGAACCTGGGGACTGGGACATATTTAGAACTCAGCAGAGGAGGACAAAGGATTTGATTAGGGCAGGGAAAATGGAGTACGAGAAGAAGCTTGCAGGGAACATTAAGACGGATTGCAAAAGTTGCTATAGATATGTAAAGAGAAAAAGGTTAGTAAAGACAAACGTAGGTCCCCTGCAGTCAGAATCAGGGGAAGTCATAACGGGGAACAAAGAAATGGCAGACCAATTGAACAAGTACTTTGGTTTGGTATTCACTGAGGAGGACACAAATAACCTTCCGGATATAAAAGGGGTCGGAGGGTCTAGTAAGGAGGAGGAACTGAGGGAAAGCCATATTAGTCGGGAAATTGTGTTGGAGAAATTGATGGGATTGAAGGCCGATAAATCTCCAGGGCCTGATGGACTGCATCCCAGAGTACTTAAGGAGGTGGCCTTGGAAATAGTGGATGCATTTTCAGTCATTTTACAATATTCCATTGACTCTGGATAAGTTCCTATCGAGTGGATGGTAGCCAATGCAACCCCACTTTTTAAAAAAGGAGGGAGAGATAACAGGGAATTATAGACCGGTCAGCCTGACATCGGAAGTGGGTAAAATGATGGAATCAATTATTAAGGATGTCATAGCAGTGCATTTGGAAAGAGGTGATATGATAGGTCCAAGTCAGCATGGATTTGTGAAAGGGAAATCATGCTTGACAAATCTTCTGGAATTTTTTGAGGATGTTTCCAGTAGAGTGGACAAGGGAGAACCAGTTGAAGTGGTATATTTGGACTTTCAGAAGGCTTTCGACAAGGTCCCACACAAGAGATTAATGTGCAAAGTTAAAGCACATGGGATTGGGGCTCGTGTGCTGACATGAATTGAGAACTGGTTGTCAGACAGGAAGCAAAGAGTAGGAGTAAATGGGGACGTTTCAGAATGGCAGGCAGTGAATAGTGGGGTACCGCAAGGTTCTGTGCTGGGGCCCCAGCTGTTTACACTGTATATTAATGATTTAGACGAGGGGATTAAATGTAGTATGTCCACATTTGCGGATGACACTAAGTTGGGTGGCAGTGTGAGCTGCGAGGAGGATGCTATGAGGCTGCAGAGCGACTTGGATAGGTTAGGAAAGTGGGCAAATGCATGGCAGAAGAAGTATAATATGGATAAATGTGAGGTTATCCACTTTGGTGGTAAAAACAGAGAGACAGACTATTATCTGAATGGTGACAGATTAGGAAAAGGGGAGGTGCAAAGAGACCTGGGTGTCATGGTACATCAGTCATTGAAGGTTGGCATGCTGGTACAGCAGGGGGTTAAGAAAGCAAATGGAATGTTGGCCTTCATAGCGAGGGGATTTGAGTACAGGGGCAGAGAGGTGTTGCTACAGTTGTATAGGGCCCTGGTGAGGCCACACCTGGAGTATTGTGTACAATTTTGGTCTCCTAACCTGAGGAAGGACATTCTTGCTATTGAGGGAGTGCAGCGAAGGTTCACCAGACTGATTCCCGGGATGGCGGGACTGACCGATCAAGAAAGGCTGGATCAACTGGGCTTGTATTCACTGGATTTCAGAAGAATGAGAGGGGACCTCGTAGAAACGTTTAAAATTCTGACGGGGTTAGACAGGTTAGATGCAGGAAGAATGTTCCCAATGTTAGGGAAGTCCAGAACCAGGGGACACAGTCTAAGGATAAGGGGTAAGCCATTTAGGACCGAGATGAGGTTGAATTTCTTCACCCAGAGAGTGGGGAACCTGCGGAATTCTCTACCACAGAAAGTTGTTGAGGCCAATTCACTAAATATATTCAAAAAGGAGTTAGATGAAGTCCTTACTACTAGGGGAATCAAGGGGTATGTTGAAAAAGCAGGAATGGCGTACTGAATGTGCATGTTCAGCCATGAACTCATTCAATGTTGGTGCAGGCTAGAAGGTCCGAATGGCCTACTCCTGCACCTATTTTCTATGTTTCTATGTTTCTAAATACAGTGGAGGAGGATTTCCTGGAGTGTATTAGGAATGGTTTTCTTGACCAATATGTCGAGGAACCAACTAGAGGGCTGGCTATCCTAGACTCGGTGATGTGGAATGAGAAAGGACTAATAGCAATCTTGTTGTGCGAGACCTCTTGGGGAAGAGTGACCACAATATGGTACAATTCTTTATTAAGATGGAGAGTGGCACAGTTAATTCAGAGACGAGAATCCTGAACTTGAGGAAAGGTAACTTCAATGGTATGAGATGCGAATTGGCTAGAATAGACTGGCAAATGAGACTTGAAGGGTTGACGGTGGATAGGCAATGGCAAACATTTAAAGATCATATGGATGAACTTCAACAATTGTACATCCCTGTCTGGAGAAAAAAATGAAACGGGGAATGTGGCTCAACCGTGGCTAAGAAGGGAAATTAGGGATAGTGTTAATTCCAAGGAGAGGCATATAAATTGGCCAGAAAAAGCAGCAAACCTGAGAACTGGGAGAAATTTAGAAATCAGTCGAGGAGGACAAAGGGTTTAATTAGGACCGCAAAAATAGAGTATAAGAGGAAGTTTGCAGGGAACATAAAAACTGACTGCAAAAGCTTCTGTAGATATGTGAGAGAAAAAGATTAGTGAAGACAAACGTAAGTCACTTGCAGTCAGAATCAGGTGACTTTATAATGGGGAACAAAGAAATGGCAGACCAATTGAACAAATACTTTAGTTCTGTTTTCACGAAGGAAGATACATATAACCTTCCGGAAATACTTGGAAACCGAGGGTCTAGCGAGAAGTTGGAACTGAAGGAAATCTTTATTAGTCAGGAAATTGTGTTCGGCAAATTGATGGGATTGAAGGCCAATAAATCCACAGGGCCTGATAGTCTGCATCCCAGAGTATTTAAGGAAGTAGCCCTAGAAATAGTGGATGCATTGGTGATAATTTTTCAACAGTCTATCGACTCTGGATCAGTTCCTATCGACTGGAGGGGAACTAATGTAACAACACTTTTTAAAAAAGGAGGGAGAGAAAAAACGTATAATTATAGACCGATTAGCCTGACATCAGTAGTGGGGAAAATGCTGGAATCAATTATTAAAGATGAAATAGCAGCACATTTGGAAAGCAGTGACAAGATCTGTCCAAGGCAGCAAGGATTTATGAAAGGGAAATCATGCTTGACAAATCTTCGAGAATTTTTATATGATGCAACTAGCAGAGTGGACAAGGGAAAACCAGTGGATGTAATGTGTTTGAACATTCAAAAGGCTTTTGACAAGGTCCCACACAAGAGATTAGTTTGCAAAATTAAAGCATATGGTATTGGGGGTAATGTATTGACGTGGGTAGAGAACTGGTTGGCAGACAGGTAGCAGGGAGCAGGGATAAATGGGTCCTTCTCAGTATCGCAGGCAGTGACTACTGGGATGCCACTGGACTCAGTGTTGGGACACCAGCTATTTACAATATACATCAACGATTTAGATGGAATCAACGGAATTGATTGTAATATCTCCAAGTTTGCAGGTGACTCTAAGCTGGGTGGCGGTGTGAGCTGTGAGGAGGATGCTAATAGGCTGTAGGGTGACTTGCACAGGTTCGGTAAGTGGGCAAATACATGGCAGATGCAGTATAGTGTAGATAAATGTGAGGTTATCCACTTTGGTGGCAAAAACGTGAAGGCAGAATATTATCTGAATGGTGACAGATTCGGAAAAGGGGAGGTGCAACGTGACCTGGGTGTCATGGTACATCAATCATTGAATGTTGGCATGCAGATACAGCAGGCGGTGAAGAAGACACATGGCATTTGGCCTTCAGAGCTGGGGAATTTGAGTATTGGAGCAGGGAGGTCTTACTGCAGATTTAAAGGGCCTTGGTGAGGCGTCACCTGGAATATTGTGTATCAGTTTTGGTCTCCTAATCTGAGGAAGGATGTTCTTGCTATTGAGGGAGTGCGGCGAAGGTTCACCAGACTTATTCACGGGATGGCAGGACTGACATATGATGAGAGACTGGATCGACTGGGCTTGCATTCACTGGAGTTTAGAAGAATGAGAGGGGATGTCATAGAAACATATAAAATTCTGACGGTACTGGGCAGGTTAGAGGCAGGAAGAATGTTCCCGATGTTTGGGGAAGTCCAGAACCAGAGGTCAGAGTCTAAGGGATAAGGGGGAAGCCATTTAGGACCGAGATGTGGAGAAACTTCTTCACTCAGAGAGTTGTTAACCTGTGGAATTCTTTGCCACAGAGAGTTGTTGATGCCAGTTCGTTAGATATATTCAAGAGGGAGTTAGATGTGGCCCTTAAGGCTAAAGGGATCAAGAGGTATGGATAGAAAGCAGGAAAGGGGTACTGAGCTGAATGATCAGCCATGATCTTATTGAATGGTGGTGCAAGCTCGAAGGGCCGAATGGCCTTCTCCTGCAATTTTTTCTACGTTTCTATGTTTCTATGTCCTGCTACTGCTTTTTTAATAATGGACGCCAACATTTTCCCAACCACGGACGTTAGGCTAACTGGTCTATAGTTTCCTGCTTTTTGTCTTGCTCCTTTTTTAAATCGGGGCATTACATTTGCAGTTTTCCAATCTGCTGGGTCCTCCCCAGAATCCAGGCAGTGCATGTCCACAGATCCCTGAAAGTAGCAGGCCAGGTCGATAAGGTGGTTAAGAAGGAATATGGAATGCTTGCCTTTAATATCTGAGGAAAAGTATACAAGAGATGTGGTCGGTGGGGCAGGTTTGGCCACTGCTGGAGTACTGCGTGCAGTTCTGGTCGCCATATTACAGGAAGGACATGATTGCAATGAAGAGGATACAGAGGAGATTTACGAGTCTGTTGCCGGGAGTGGAGAATCTTAGCCATGAAGACAGATTGGATAGGCTGGGTTTGTTTTCCATGGAACAGAGCCTGAGGGGAGACTTCATTGAGGTGTATAAAATTATGAGGGGCCTAGATATAGTGGATAGAAAGGGCCTATTTCCCTTAGCAGATGGATCATCAACAAGGAGGCATAAATTTAAAGTAATTGGTAGAAAGTTTAGAGGGGGAATTTCTTCACGCAGAGGGTTGTGGGGGTCTGGAACTCACTGCCTGAAAGGGTGGTAGAGGCAGAAACCCTCACCACATTTTAAAAGTGCTTGGATGTGCACCTGAAGTGCCGAAACCTGCAGGGTGGGGACCTAGAGCTGGAAAGTGGGATTAGGCTGGATAGCCTCTTGTTGGCCGACGCGGACACGATGGGCCGAAATGGGCTCCTTCCGTGCTGTAAACTTCTATGATTCTATGATCTCCTTCACAAAGAGTTGAGGTGCGTGTGAGGTGACTTGGGCACATCTTTACTCACGTGACAACATTTCAAAAGCAACTCAACGACTGTAAAGCACTTTGGGGCATCATGAGTTCCTGACAGACGCTGCAGAAATGCAAGTCCTTCTTTGCAAATGTTCGATGCAAATTCAAAATTCGCGGCAAAATGAGGGTTCGTCCGGGATTTGAACCCGGGACCTCTCGCATATTTCAAATAACAACCCCGAAGCGAGAATCATACCTCTAGACCAACAAGCCAACTATGTAGTTTATTAGGAGATAAGGTGTAACCATTATTAAGCATTTTTAGTTTGTTGCTATTCCTGATTGGATGAGCACATGAGACGGAATCAGTGACTTTGTCTTTTTGACATGTCTTCTGAAGCGCCACACGGTCCCACTCCTGCAGTCAATGAGCTGTCGGGACGTTAATGTATCCATCATCATCATCATCATAGGCGGTCCCTCGAAATGAGGATGACTTGCTTCTACGCCAAAAAAGGATGAGTTCATGGTAGTATGGTGTTACTCCTCCCTGTGCGATCCCCAAGTTTGTAAAGGGAGCGGACAGCACCTTTGGTGCCTGACCTGACGGCCTCTGCGTTTCACTCAACAAGTGAGACACCATAAGTAAAGAATAATCGTGAGTTGACAGACAACCAAAAAGTGGGATGCTATTCTGATCCCGGCAGGAACTTCTATATTTCTGAAAATGTCCCACCAAGGTGGAATTGTGATCTCGAGAATCTTTCTCCCTATCTCAATTGTTTTCTGTTCTCGAGAATCGAAATGTTTTTGTGAGATTACTACAGCTGCTAGCAGAGCAGTAAGTTGTTCGGGTAGTGGGGGAATTTCATCGCCAAATGTACAACATAATCCTGCAGGTTTGTGATGTTTTCTCTCACAGTGAGGTGAACAGTGGAGGGTTCAGGAATGGGGACAATCCGTTCCTGGGACACTTGAACTTCTGCCTCGGGTTTAAAGCAAAAACTGCTGTCACTGACCGGACACCAGAAGTGTCCATGTTGGTAGTGGGGCGCACTGGTGGTGTCACAATATGTCCCACCCCGATGTATGCTCCCTGTGGAGGGACATGGTTTTGTGCCATTACCTCCATGGTACAGTTGATAGACTGTGCACCAGCAGCTTTAAACCCACACTGTGGTTTAGAATAGGTGTTCAAGTGCTGGGGACACAGTATTATGTGTGCACCCGGAGAGGTCAGTACCCGTCACTGCGTGTTCCCACTTTATGACATAGGGTGGGACTGCTGTGAAATGAACATGTGCACCTCCTTGAATGACTCCAATGTTCTCCACCCTGTATACAGTGTTGAAGGGCTGTCACACCCAAGACCGACATCCTTAGTACTATCCCCATGATGGTGTGATTAGAACATCGCGATCGACTGGGACAGGGTAAGTTTCAGAAGCTAGGCCGAGCTGGCACGGACTCAGTGAGTTACTGTACGGGTGGAGGGCTGCAAGGTGCTTGTTACTGATCCAGTCGGGGACTAAACCTTGTTTTAAATCCTCCAGGTTGTTGCGGATCTCGCCCAACAACCATGCCCCGTACAGCACACACACCTCGTTCTGTGCAACCTGGTCAGAAGCATTCCTATCCTTCCGTATGAGTGCATTCCCTGTCTGTGCATGTTTTTCCAGCACAGCCACGATTTCCTTTCAATGGATCATCATAGCCTGGTCCTCGTGTAGCTCTGAGCCTTCTCCTGTGTTTTCTTCTTTCATGATGTTTCTCAGTTGGTTCTTTAGATCATTTATCTGCGTGTGTAGTTCTATATCGTCCAGGCTATTTATCACAGAGGATCCTGCATGATATGTAGTTAAAATGTCGTTCAAGGTGCCCCCTCTAGGTCTTCCCGTGCCCATGGTGTCCCTAGCGTATAGGATGTGTATATCTGTTTTGTCCACATTCTCAAATTCTAACTCATAAAAGTTCTTGAACATTTCTCTGAGTAGGGCCTGGTATAGCTGCTCTGTTTCCTTCGGGCACCAGTCAGGTATATGCACCTCGGTAAAGTTTAAAATAACTGAAGCTACTGCATAATGTAGCCCCTGGTATAACACCTTTTCGGTTGGTACCAATACTAATCCGTTCCCAAGTCACTTGGTGCTGGTCGGACACCTTTCTATTATTGTTCTCACTGGCGGGGTCGTGGGCAGGGGTTTCTTAATGCGTGCTATAAGTTCGGTTGTGTTAATTGGGAGTAGGGAGTGTGGGACTACACACCCGTGTAGGCTGGAATCCCACCCCATCCCTTCCCCCTCACCTTGACATTGCCTGGCAAAGACGATTGATATGCCTGCAGGACAGATCTCCTCTGACCACCACATGCAGACGTAAATTCCCTGTTCAGACTCCCACCACTTGTTCTAACACACCTTCACTCCTCCCCGTGTCCCCGTGATGGTACGGTACGTGTCATTCCCGAGTCTTTCCCAGTCAGAGTGCTGATCCCCCACATCCTTGCGCAGCTTCCTGAGCCAGCACCATCTACCCAGAGGAATCTTTCCTTTACAAGTCAAACAGACACGTTTTCCCTCCGTGACACTGACCCACGCAGCAACGACCCGTATCCTGGGGCATGGAACGGAGGCCTCCCCAGAGGTAAACCCTTCCTGGCTGGAGTAGTGGGTGGAATGAGACCCCATCCACCCTGGCCACCTTCCCTCGTGGGCGTACACGGCGAGCTCTTCCACACCCGGGGTGTCACCCGCTGCAGTCACGATCGGTGCTCTCTCTCCTGAGACCATAAATGGAGCATTCTTCCACATCTCCTGAAATAATTACACGCATAAACTACACGACGCTAGATTCTTACTAAACATACCTTAACACATATCGTATTATTTATGTACATCTGCCACCCATCTCCGGGTGGCCAGGTTAATTCCTGTCCTTCTCTTTTATTCCCTGGCCTCTGTGTTTCCAGCGGAGCTGGTCGTAGGTCGGACTGCACCGCAGGACCTGGAGTGTCCTGACCGGAGGTGGGTCTGAGTCCCACACTATTGGGGGAATGTCCCCTCCGGTGATACAGCACACCGCTCCTTTGGGGGTGGCTGCCTGGTTCATTTTGTCCCCTGGGGGTTCTGCCTGGTTGACGGCCGTGGGCTGGGCCCCCCAATTAGTGGCTGGTCCACCTCTATCTCTTCTGGCGGTCCCTCGTTGCCCGAGGCTACCGGCTGGGTGTCCCTGCTCGCAGGCTGGTCCCTGATCTTAGGTACCCTTTCATGGCAGGTCCCTCTCCCGGGGCTGAACCACTTAAATTGGGGCGCTGGTGAACACGGTGCCTTAGGCCGTGGCGTGCGGAGAGTCCTTCTCAGGGTTTTGACCCCTGGGGGTGCGTCCAAGTCCCAAATGATTGGGGGGATAGCTCCTCCAGTAACTCAGTTCATCGCCCCTCTGGGTACAGTCTGTGGGTCTGCCACGTCCCCTGTGGGATTTCCACAGTCGGGGGCTGCTGGCTGAGGGTCCCTGCCTTAAGCACGGTTCCCTGTTCCTGGCTGTCCCTTACGTTTAGCTGCTGTCCCGGGGTAGAATAGTTTGCACTGGTTTATGTGGAACCACTTTGTACGGCGAGGCATTTTCACGGCACAGACCATGGGGCTTGCCTTGTCGACAATGTGGTACGACCCCATGTACAGTGCCTCATAAACCCCTACTCGAGCGTAGTTCCATACCAAAACCTGGTCCCCTATCTCCCATTCATGGTGTTTCCGGGGTTCTAGCAGCAGTCAGTTGCTCCGATGTTGTTTTCCCATATTGTCAGCAGCCTGCCAGTGAATCTGTTTAATGTGTTCAAACAGGTTCCTGAAAAAGCTGTCCTGGCTCGCTTCCCTAAGCTGACCTTCCGTGAGTACCGGGGCTAACACATGGGTGGGTGTTCGCCTGGCTCTGCCGGTCATGAGCTCATACGGGGAGTACCCCGTGATCTTTGACTGGCTGGCCCGGATCCCTATGAGGACCAGTGGTCGGACCTCTACCCACCTCTTAGGTGAGTCCCCTGTCTCTTTTCGCAGCCTTTCTTTGATGTTGCGGTTTAAACACTCCACAGGCCCGGATGACTGCGGGTTGTGGGCGAGATGCCATTTCCCTTTGATGCTGAGCAACTTAATGGTCTCCTGCATCACCTGCCTGGTGAAGTGGCTCCCCTGGTCGGAATCCACGTACTGGGGTAGTCCCCATCGGGAGAACAGCTCCCTGACCAGGATCCTGGCTGTTCCCAGGGCAGTGGCTGTTCGGCATGGGAAGGCTTCCACTCATTTGGTGAATACATCCACCAACACTCGACAGTACTGGTAACCTCCCTGGGCGGTGGGTCGGGGCCAAATGTAATCGACCTGGATCGACTGCCAGGATCCCTCTGCCCTCCTGATATGTCCCATAGACACCTTCCTTTTCTGGGCGTCGGGGTTGTTGGCAGCGCACACCAGACAGCTGGCACAGAACTCGCGAACGTCTTCCCTGATCCTGGCCACCACCCTGCCTGTACCACCCATTGCCAAGTGGTGTCCTGCTCCTGGACCCTCGTGGGCCAGCTGGAGGAATTCTCTCCGCTGTTGTTGGGGAACTACCCATTGCTCCCCACTTAAACGCATTTCTTCTGTACAGCTGTCTACGCTTTCCCCTTTTTCTAGCGTGTTCAGGACAGTTTTAGGGACGGGGTCTTGGATCTGAACCGTTTTTAGGTCCGGGGACAATGCTACCCCTGCCCTCCCTGTCATCCAAATCCTGCCCCTGACTGTTGCGATAGGGCCTGGGTTGTACGGATCCTAGAGCTTGCCCGTGCGCGCACCTTGCCTGACCAACATGTCAGCCTGCTGGTTTCCCTCGCTCCAGGGTTCAGTGTTGGAATGTGCCTTCACTTTATGAATATAGATCTTCCCTTCCTTCCCCTCGGCTGTCATGATCTTTTCCAGTCGGGGCTTAATTGCCAGGGGTCTCCCGTCTGCAGATGTGTATCCGCGACGGGACCAGATAGCCAAGTACTCCAGACACGAATTGCATGTGAACATACTGTCCGAGAAAATCGTGTGTCGGGTGGGGAATTCTTCGGGGTGTGTGACGACATACACCACCGCAGACAGTTCAGCGTGCTGGGCACTCATAGTACTGTGGAGTTTAATCACCAGGGCAATGCCTGCCTCTGCGTCATAAACTCCACAGCTTGTGAGTCGTTCACTTACAAATCCGTTCTTGAACCGTCCACAAAGATCTCTCGGCTTGTGGGATGTAACCCAGCCCGAACACCGATGCTAATTTCCCATACCCCTTCTATGGAACACCGGTGGGCGGTCCCTGGATAGATCATGTTGGCTGCGAGTCTTGGCTCGCAGAGACTCTGACCCCTTAAGTCCATCTGGGAGAGGAGTAGGTTCCAGCGAGCAATGCGGGCACTGCTCTCTGTCCCGTCCTTGATCCTCCCGTCCAGGAGCATTTTGATGGGCGTATGGTGGGTAAGGAGTGTGATAGGGGATCCCCTGTGAAGATCAGTGATCTTTTCACAGCCCAGTGAGTGGCTAGGAGGTGCCTCTCAAAGATGGAGTATCCCTTCTCCACATCCGTGAGTATCCTGGAGGAGTAGACCACTGGTCTCAGCCGGCCGTGCCGCTCTTGGAGCAGTACTGCACTCAGGCTGTCCCCACTGGCTGCTACCTCCAGGAAAACTCTTTACCCCCAACAATAGCCCCGAGAGCTGGCACGGTCTGCAGGTCTTTATTGAGTTGGATAAATGCTGCCTCGCAACCTTCGTCCCATTACCACTCCACTCCCTTGTGTCGGAGTCGGAGCAGAGGGGCTGCTGTGGCTGCACAATCCTCAATGTAATCTCTGCTGTATCCGGTGAGCCCGAGGAAAGATCTTACTCCTGTTACTGTGTCGGGAGCTGGTAACTTCTGCACTGCTTCCCTTCTAGCTTTGTCAATGGCCCTTTCCCCAGCGCGCACAGCCAGTCCCAGGAATTTTACTTCCTTCAGACCGATCTGTGCTTTTGTGGGATTCACTTTAAACCCTTCTTCTTTCAGCAGCTCCAGCAGTTCAGCCAGCAGTGGACCATGCTCCTCCCCCTCATTGGTGAATAGGAGCAGGTCGTCCACATATTGTACCAGCTGCTGGGGTCTGCTGAGGCTCTTTAAACAGTTGACCAATTATTGATGGAAAATACTGGGGCTGTTGTGGAAGCCCTGAGGGAGACAGTTCCAAGTGTATTGCTGTCCTTTAAATGTAAAAGCAAACTTGTACTGAACTTCTCTTCTTAAAGGTATGGACCAGAACCCGTTGGAAATATCCAGCACCGTGAAGGTGGTCGCGGAGGCTGGGATACGTCCAATGAGGTCGACGACAGCAGCAACAGTGGGTGCACAGGCGGGGATGTTACGGTTGAGTACTCGATAGTTCACCGTGGATCTCCAGGTGTTGTCCTGTTTCTTAACCGGCCACAACGGAGAGTTCACATGGGTAGCTATTGGTCTCAATACCCCTGTTTCACTAAAGAACCCAAGTCTGTTTCCATGTCTGCCTCCACCTCCCTGGGGAAGTTATACTGTTTCTACGGTCAAGTCATAGGGTCACCATCTATGCTAACCTCGACCCCGTTTATCCTCCCACAGTCATGTTTGTGAGTGGCAAAATCTGCAAGGTTTGCCCTTACATACTCTTGGTACTCCATTGGAGTGTTACTGACCAGTGATTCAAGGTTGTAACACTCCTTGGCTTCATGGTACACACCGTCCCTTTTCCCCATTTTTCTGGGATAACCATCAATCACTCTCCTGTCCCATACATACTGACCCGGAAAGACAGTGGTTTCTTAAATCCACGAGGATCCCATGGCCTCGAATGAAGTGAGCCCCCAGGATCCCTCTCCCTTCCTGTTCCCACTTCATCAGGACACAAGTCCATTTGGTGTGGAGTGTTCCGAAACGAATAGAGAACGGAACGGAGAAAGAGCCAACCTTCTCGGTGCCTGTGAAATCCACCAAGCTCTAGGGGACCCCGCTAGACAGAGGTGAGGCGGCGGGGTTATTTACATAGACAAGGGTGCTTGATGCACCGGTATCCAGCAGGTCAGTCCCTTTCACCTTTTCCACCTCCATCTGAACGGTCGGTCTCCCCCACGCATCGTACTCGAGGGAACACGGGTGGACAGGCTGTGTCTGTTCTAGTCACTGTTTTGGCTGGGATGGGGCAGATGGGATTTCGGTACCGGTGGCAGTGGCTACCCTCCCAGAGCCATCCAGCATTGTTCGCAGCGCAGTCAGAAAGGTATCAAACGGGTGGGGAGGGGCTGGCTTCTCAGTCTTGGTCTTTTGGGCAGGGGCAGGAGAACTCTTCCCTGCGCTACTATTCCATGGGTCTGGAGAAGGGACTCCCGTCATTACAGCCCATGGCTTCTCGAATATGTTCCTGGACAGCAGCACATGTCCTCTGCCCCCTTTTGCTCTCGGCAGAGAGGAACCTGTACAGCTTGCTGTCCAGTGAGAGGAGGTGCATCTTTGCTATCTCGGCATCATCACACGCGTTAATATCCCCTGCCTGTTCCACTTCCATAAAGTGGACCGAGGTGTCCCCCTTTGGAGTGAGCTTTCCCAGGTGACTTATCATAGCCCTAAGCTGTTGGGTCGTGTGGGTAACCAAAACTGACTTTCCAGGGGCCCCAGACCCCCAGCACCGGTGGGCGGGCCAAACGTTTGTTGCCGGACCGGGCACATTGGCCTTGGTTCTGGCCCTTCCTTTTCTGGCTCACCTGCTCCTCCTCCCTGCTGCCAAGCCAAGCTGAAACACGGTGCCACAGGTGGTGGTGGTCCACTATCCCTGTCCGCCCCAAAACTCGTTCACCCCTCCTGCTGCCGAACCGGTATAGTCACCGGCACCACAGGTGGTGGTTGAACAGTTTCCTCCTTCTCTTCCAGGTTTACCCGGGCCGTACACGGGTTTATTAGGAATACCATGCCTTTTTGCCTTGGACAGAGCAAGCGTTAAACTTTTGATTTGTTGCTGGCAGGGACCGTGGTCTCCTGACTCAATAGTGCTGGCTACTTTATAAGCTGCTGTACGTCTCTTAACTTCTCCTCCAACTCTTTTACTTGAAGGGTGAGGCGAGTGTTTTCCTCCCACAGTATCTTTTCATTATTCTTAGCCTCGGTAACCTGACACTGTAAATAGTTCTGGCTGTTTTTGAACCTTTCCATTCGCTGTGTCTTTCCATGTTTTAGCTTACGGAGTTCTCCCCACACCTTTATTCTGCCATAGCCCTGTCATGTGATGTTTCTGCACCTTCACATCGTTCCGCCTGCAGTGACTCGATGTTCTTATCTAGGGGTTGGACCTGTCGATGCAGGCAGGCCAAACAAATTGCCTTTTCTACTGATTCCTTATGGTCCTTGTTGGGTGTCCAGGGCCGCAGCGTATCCTGGATGCTCAGCGCGCAACAGACCAAGCACCCATTAAATAAGAACATAAGAATTAGGAACAGGAGTAGGCCATCTAGCCCCTCGAGCCTGCTCCGCCATTCAACAAGATCATGGCTGATCTGGCCGTGGACTCAGCTCCACTTATCCGACCGCTCCCCGTAACCCTGAATTCTCTTATTGGTTAAAAATCTATCGATCTGTGACTTGAATACATTCAATGAGCTAGCCTCAACTGCTTCCTTGCGCAGAGAATTCCATAGATTCACAAGCCTCTGGGAGAAGAAATTCCTTCTCAACTCCCTTTTAAATTGGCTGTGCCCCCTAGTTCTAGTCTCCCCGACCAGTGGAAACAATCTCTCTGCCTCTATCTTGTCTATCCCTTTCATGATTTTAAATGTTTCTATAAGATCACCCCTCATCCTTCTGACCTCCAACGAGAAAAGACCCAGTCTATTCAATCTATCATCATAAGGTAACCCCCTCATCTCCGGAATCAGCCTAGTGAATCGTCTCTGTACCCCCTCCAAAACTAGTATATCCTTCCTGTACTAAGGAGACCAAAACTGCGCGCAGTACTCCAAGTGCAGCCTTACCAATACCCTATACAGTTGCAGTAGGACCTCCCTGCTTTTGTACTTCATCCCTCTCGCAATGAAGGCCAACATTCCATTCGCCTTCCTGATTACCTGCTGCACCTGCAAACGAACTTTTTGGGATTCATAAACAAGGACCCCCAGGTCCCTCTGCACCACAGCATGTTGTAATTTCTCCCCTTTCAAATAATATTCCCTTTTACAGTTTTTTTTCCCAAGGTGGATGACGTCACATTTTCCGACATTGTATTCCATCTGCCAAACCTTAGCCCATTCGCTTAACCTATCTAAATCTCTTTGCAGCCTCTCTGTGTCCTCTACACAACCCGCTTTCTTCCCAGTAATCTTTGTGTCATCTGCAAATTTTGTTCCACTACACTCTGTCCCCTCCTCCAGGTCATCTATGTATATTGTGCACAGTTGTGGTCCCAGCACCGATCCCTGTGGCACATCACTAACCACCGATTTCCAACCCGAAAAGGACCCATTTATCCCGACTCTCACTTTTCTGTTAGCCAGCCAATTCTCTATCCATGCTAATACATTTCCTCTGACTCCACGTACCTTTATCTTCTGCAGTAATCATTGTGTGGCACCTTATCGAATGCCTTTTGGAAATCTAAATACACCACATCCATCGGTACACCTCTATCCACCATGCTCATTATATCCTCAAAGAATTCCAGTAAATTAGTTAAACATGATTTCCCCTTCATGAATCCATGCTGCGTCTGCTTGATTGCACTCTTCCTATCTAGATGTCCCGCTATTTCTTCCTTAATGATAGTTTCAAGCATTGATGAGTGACATTCACTTTCTTATACACATCGGAGGAAATCCTTTCTGTCATCTTGGTTCTTTCCTCCAAAACAGCAATCTCTGCATCACATCCTTTACACCAAAGTCCTGCCGCAGTCGCCATTCTCTAGGGGGTGGTGTGTGGGATCAGGTTCACCTCTGACCTTCTGAGCGGATTGAATCGCTCGCACTTCCTGGGTTCTAGACTTTAGATTTATTTGGCGATGTGACAAAGAACAAAAGACAACTAGTTTTGGTGCAAAGAACATCGATTTTAACAAGGGTAAGAATGTACAATGTCAAGCTTGTAATTACTAGAATAAAAAAACACTTTACCAAACATTCATGGGGTTACAGAATAATAATACACCTCCCACATCCTAATGCCTAACTCTGACTAGGTCAAACTCTCGGGCAAACAGGGATTATGCTCACCAATCCTCTTATTGTCAGTTGGCAGTGGTTCGCAATTTTGGGGTTCACTGGACTCTGTAAGTTCTGCTTGCCATAACCTGAATGTTGTGAAAGACTTCTTGCTGCGTAGTCTTCAGTTGGGTGGTGTCCGCTGATGCGGTAGGGCGCGTATTGGATTTATGGGTGAGTACCCACTTTCTTCTGTCAGCAATTGGTTTTAAAGTTCTTTTGGGTAATGTTTCACCTGTTGGTATCGAGGAACAGATTGTAGAAGGGAAACTTTCGAATCTTTGGTTTCTTCTTGAGGACTGTTTATCTTAGAATTTGTTGGTCGCGGTGTTTTCGATGTTACCACGTTGGCTGTGATCAGTTGCTGCCGCGATGATGATGTCGGAACTTACTGGGAACTGCTTTCTCTGCTGTGATAATGTTCTTTCTTCTCCTTCGGTAGCAGGGCAGTGTGGTCCAGGAGAGTCGTCGAGGCTGAAGATGTTGGAGCTCAGAAGACCTCCATAGGAGGCTGTGTAGCAAGCTCTCTGGAAGGCTTATTACAAACTGCTACAGTGGTCTCTCTTCTTTTTCCCTCGTTCCCCTTCTCCTTATTTCGTTAAAAAACAGGGCCCCAGTTATACTTTGGGAGCCGTTCTAATCTTCGCGCCAAATGAGTCCCGATTCTTTGATTTTAATTTTGGCGGGTTTGATATCTCTTTGTTATATTTTGGTGGGCCCATTAATGGTAACCTGGCTCGGATGTGTCGATCTTTTGAATTTGTTTCTTGGTCGGGAAAATTAGATTTTTGGTATTTGCAATGTCAGCCTCGGCCTGGATTTTCCATGCGGGCTGGATGGGCCATTGTCATTATGTATACGCTGGATGGGTTTCCTGCTCTGAGTGATGGCTGGCTATCTCTGGGTTGATTGTTGCTATGTTATTGTCTCCCGGGGAGATGGGTTTTCGAGTTTACACAATTCCCCAGACAATTTGTTCAGCTTCAATATCCCAGACAGCTTCAATACCCAAACTGGTTTCTTTGAACGATCCTTTAGTTCTCGGCCCTTGCCACACGGACCCAATCTGCCTTGTAAAATCCCAAATTCGATTAAAACTCGTAGTTTCTTCCAGTTAGGATCCCAAACTTTCTAGTTGATAGTTCCAAATTAAATTTCCTTTCCAATGAGTCCAAACACAGGGGAGGTTGTCCCACGAATTTTTGCCATCCTACTCCTGCACCTATTTTCTATGTTTCTATGTTTCGATGTTTCAAAAACTTTGGCATGATTGGTTCCATGGTGTAATGGTGAGCATTCTGGACTCAGTAAACCAGTGATCTGAGTTCAAATTGTGGTGCAACCTCAATTCTTGCTGTCCCAGCTGCTGAAAATTTGGGACAAACAACTGAAAGACACCTGGTGCTGGTGGCAGTTTTGTTGCCTTTGCCAGTGTTGCTTGGTTTAGTTGTGAAATCTAATGCTGCCTTTACCTGCACAATGTGTGCTGAGATTATCTGTGCAATATGCATTCAGCAGGATGAATAAAAGCAACGCTTTTGAAATGCAGGCACTGCATGTTTTGTACTCGAAAAAATTTGCATTTTCTTTTCATGCCAAGCATTTTACATCAATGGATTGCAATGCCAATGCACTTTTTACCTGGCAAGACTGAAGTACAAGCTGTGATGAACAGTGTGAAACAGAAACAGCTACTTGAGAACCCATAGCCTCGACGGCACCTGTGTGAATTGCTCTGCATCGATAATTAGCAGAGCGTAAAGAGGGAAAACTGACACGATGGAAGAGAAAAGGCCGAGCCAAATTGTAATGTTGCAGATGGTTTTGTTGTTTTTGAGAAATGTTTCAAACATTTTGTCATGGTTGTTGCCATGGTGTAATGGTGAGCACTCTGGACTCTAAATTTAATGATCTGAGTTCAAATCTCAGTTGAACCTGAATGCTTGTTGTCCCAGCTGCTGAAAATTTGGGACAAACAAGTGAAATACACCTGGTGCTGGTGGGCAGTTTTGTTGCCTTTGTCATTAATGCTTGATCTACAAGTCTAGTTGTCAAATCGTGTGTTCAACCGTCAGTTATCTGCTGCAAATCAGCGGAGGACAAATCACTTTGTCGTCGAATGCTGCCTTTGTCTGCACAATGTGTGCTGAGATTATCTGTGCAATATGCATTCCGCAGGATCAATAAAAGCAATGCTGTTTGAAATGCAAGCACTGCATAGAAACAAAGAACCACAGAAAATACTTGCAGGGGTAGGCCATTCGACCCTTCGAGCCTGCACCATCACTCAATAAGATCATGGCTGATCATTCACCTCAGTACCCATTTCCTGCTTTGTCTCCATACCCCTTGATCCCTTTAGCCGTAGGGCCACATCTAACTCCCTCTTGAATATATCCAACGAACTGTCATCAAAAACTCTCTGCAGTAGTGAATTGCACAGGTTAACAACTCTCTGAGTGAAGAAGGTTCTCCTCATCTTGGTCCTAAATGGCTTAAACTGTGTTCCATGGTTCTGGACTACCCCAACATTGGGAACATTCTTCCTGCATCTTACCTGTCCAGTCACATCAGAATTTTATATGTTTCTATGAGATCCCATCTCATCTTTCTAAACGCCAGTGAATAAAGGCACAGTCGATCCAGTCTCTCCTCATATGTCGGTCCTGCCATCCCGGGAATCAATCTGGTGAACCTTCGCAATCGACAAAACGTTTTCTTTTCATGCCAAGCATTTTACATGAATGCATTGCAATGCCAATGCATTTTTTACCTGGCAAGACTGAAGTACAAGCTGTGATGAACAGTGTGAAACAGAAACAACTACTTGAGAAAACATAGCCTCGACAGCATCTGTGTGAATTGCTCTGCGCCGATAATTAGCAGAGCGTAAAGAAGGGAAACTGATGCGAGACATGAGAAAAGGCCGAGCCAAAGTGTAATGGTGGCGATGATTTTGTTGTTTTTGATAATTTTTTCAAAGATTTTGGTGTGGTTGGTTCCATGGTGTAATGGTGAGCACTCTGGACTTTGAATCCAGCAATCTGAGTTCAAATCTCAGTGGAACCTTAATTCTTGTTGTCCCAGCTGCTGAAAATTTGGGACAAACAAGTAAAAGACACGTGGTGCTGGTGGACAATTTTATTGCCTTTATCATTGATGCTTGATCGACAAGTCTCGTTGTCAAATCGTGTGCTCTGTGGGAGCACAGTCCCGCATTGCTGAACTCTTTGCTTCAGCACGCAGTCTGAAGTTTGGATTAAAAAACAGGAAGATTGAAGTTTGGATGGAAAAGAGACTGTTAGACAATGTGGTGCCTTCAGCCAGTGAGATGAGTAACTGGTCATTGTCTAGATGTTATATATTTGAGTACCTTGTTACGGTGGGAATAATGCAAATTCAGGACTAAATGTTTGACGATGTCTGTATGTTCTGTATTTGAGTTTAAACTTGTTAATATATAATGAGATCTGTAAGTTAAACAAGCAATATTAAGTCTGTCTGTTAAACGATTCAGAAAGCAGTTCGTCTGGATTGTCTAAATGCAAAGAATAAAAGTTCAAAGGCTTTTTCAGTATAAAGATGACTTTTATGGACTGTAGAGACACAGACATCAGAGACACCAGACATTTGGAAGGTGTGTGTCTCAAGCAGCCACGGAAATCGAAGCAAGCTGCCTTTGTGAAGTGCTCTCAGTAACTTTCATACTTGGTTTGCTGAGTATGAATGATTAACTAAAAGACCCGATCCTGCCTTTCCTACAACAGAGTGTGCGCGGGTAATTCGACGTTAAAAACAACGAAGTGAAAAGAGCAAGACAGCCGTTTACAACATTTTGGTGACCCCGACGTGATTTTCGAAAGTTATTTAGCTCATTCGAAGACCCCGACATGAAGCAAAAAGTTGGCTGAGTTGTTGGAAGAAGTGTTTCCCACACATCAGTTCGAGGGGTGAGCATTCTCTTAGTTGTCGTGATTAAAGGGATCTTCAGTTAGTAATGGGAGGCTCAGGGGATATTCCAGTTGAAGTCCGGTCATTTCTTAATGAGTGGATTGAGTTGAAAGGGGGAACTTATGGGATAAGACAGGAAACAATGACAGGAGGATGGAGAGAGACACGGCAGTCCTTAGTGGAGAGTGTCCAGTTAAAAAAGATTAAAGTGTTTGGGTTAAAAAGTGATAAAAAGAGAAAAGCGTTCGTGTTGCAGTGTCTCATGCTGGGGATTCAAACGTTAGGAGAAGAGGCTGAGGCTCGAGATAGGGAAGTCTCAGAACTCAGAGAGCAGCGAACATCAGTGAGTAAAGAAGTAGAGAATTGGTGATTTCAGGCACTCGGGGCAGCCAGGACTGTTCTGACGCTGAATCAGCATATTGCTGATGAACAGAAGCGTAATCAAGATCTAGAGAAAGGAATATCTAAGCTGCAGCAGATGGTGGTATTAGGTTGCCCAGCGGAGACAGCAATTGATAAAGCTGGGTGGTATTCGGAGGATTCCCCGGGTCTGTGAGCTGAAAAGAGGATTAAGGGACAGGGAGAATGCCCACCGTTCCCATCCACAGCTCCTTTGTCTTCTCTGACTTCGGAGCCTCGAACTCGTGTGGTTCACGTGGCAACGTTAGGATCGGAGGCGGAGCACTTAAATGCCTCTTCGGTTACTCAAACGCTTAACACCCCATAACATTACGCACGACCTTCCGGTAATGTGGAGAGTGGGGGAAGCACGCTCGAGTGGACTAGGCCAGAGCAGGATCATGATTCCTCTGTTCCCTATGGAGCTCGTGAAGGGAACACGACCTTAAGTGGTTTTGGGGCTACCTGGTATGAGCGAGGAGGGGTACAGTTACAGGACATGAGAGCTATCCTTAGTGAAGTGTGACCTGCATCTCTTCAGGATCTTAATAAGTTTGCCCAGTGGTGGTGAAATATTCTGGGATGGTGGCAGTCTGGGACATATCAGAGAAACCGAGGGTTCACATGGTTCTGTGAGCTTGAGGGAATCACCAGGGAACGGTAGTAGGTTTTGAAACAACTTCCAGGTTTCATGCTTGGTAGAATAATAGCTGCAATCTTTGTTACTCACTCGGGCCACAGTTAATAAAGCGGCTTGCATTATTACCAGGGGAAGGACCCAGGGAAGCTGGGGAACGTATATTCCAGTTGTGTAAAAGTTTGGGAAGTCATTGGATTGATATCAGTCATTATGGGGATGGTACACATAGAGAGATCATTTTGACTCTCCTACCCCCATCAGTAGTTCTGGAAGTAGATGCCTGGGGTGGAGACGAACGTTTTGATAAATGGTTGGCAAGGGTAGAAAGCTTGTATCAGGGAGCTGCAGGAATTTCAGTCATGGAAGTGAGACAGGGGTTACAGCGATGGAAGGCAGAATGGCCTGAGTAGATGAATCCCGCGAGGAGTCACATAAAAGGAGCAGGACCAGGTGGTGGCCGTCAGTTGATAGAGGACAGGGATAGACTGGCTAAAGAATTAGAAAAGTTAAAAGAAAAGTTTAAGAATCAGGAAAGAGAAGCTGGAGACACAGACAGGAATGATACCTCGGTTCAGTTGCTGAGGTCGGGGGTAGATTCCGCAGGTGAGGGATGATCCCTATAGGGATGCCGCGCCTCAACCACACATGTCGTTCCTTTAGGACCCTTACTTCAGGATAGGGGTGGCCATACCCTTATCGAGGCTTGTGTGGAAGGGCAGCGGGAAATGGACACAGGGTCAGCCGGACAAATGAAGGTGCTCCTGGAGGAAGGGGATTCCCCTCTTCAGAGACAGTTCCCCAACACCCCAGATACACGAGGAACAGTTACTGAACAGTCAGAGATGAAAGCAGTGGGAGAAGCTTGTTCAGAAACATTTAAAGTGTCTGCAGGAATGGGCTGTCTCAGAACTGATGAGATGTTCAGTGAAAAGCTCAAATGTGGGAGCTACAAACATGATCTTAAAGGATGTGAAATAGAAGTTGGATTGTTGCAAATGTCGAGAGAGTAAATGACAGCAGTTCCAAAGGGTGAACTGAGAGAAGGACTGGGTCTCTCGACTGACTATTCAGCATTTCCGTCATCCTTTACTGTATGTTGTTACACTTCTCCCACAAAGCAGAGGAAATTGTTAAAACCTGTGCAGAGGGTAACAGACTTAGTCGAAGACACCGATTGTGAGTTTACATTTCTGAATGAAAACAGCATGGAATTCAGTTGGAAACATCAAAAAATTGAAAATTGACTTTTAAGTAAAAATTGATATGGTGATCACAGACCAACGGACTTTAAAATGGCATCCTGAGAATCTGAATCTACAAGAACCCTACTTTGACCCGAAGCGTGCTGCTATTTGGAAGAAGGAAATACGGAAATGGAATACAACATTTCAACAGCTGCAGAGTTTGAATCAAGCAATCGTTGTGGACATTAACCATCACACTGCGGAAATCGAGAACGTGCACACAACTTTGGAGCAGATTGAACATGTAAGCTGGTGGGAGCCATTGTTGGGATGGAGCCCGACGGCAACAGGTGTGATGAACACAATGATACACCCTGTCCTTATGCTGGTGCTGGTTCAGCTGATCGTGCTGGTCATTTTGATTTACTGTGGATGTCGTGTTGGAAAACAAGGACAACAACTGGACAATGCTGTTGAATGAGTTCGAACCACCATGCAAATGTATGTTACCCAGATAAGACCTGCAGAGAGGCGAGGAGAAGAAGTGGGGGAATGTGGGAGCACAGTCCCGCATTGCTGAACTCTTTGCTTCAGCACGCGGTCTGAAGTTTGAATTAAAAAACAGGAAATTGAAGTTTGGATGGAAAGAGACTGTTAGACAATGTGGTGCCTTCAGCCATTGAAATGAATAACTGGTCATTGTCTGTATGTTAAATATTTGATTGTACCTTTGTTACTATTTAATGACATCTGTAGGTTAAACAAGCAATATTAAGTCTGTGTCTTAAACAATTCACAAAGCCGTTAGCTGTGATTGTCTAAATGTAAAGAAATAAGAGTATTAAGATAAGACTCACACACGCAGACACCAGAGACACTGGACATTCGGAAGGTGTGTGTCTCAAGCAGCCACGGAAATCGAAGCAAGCTGCCTTTGTGAAGTGTTCTCAGTAACTTTTATAATTGGTTTGTTTGGTATGAATGTTTAAATTAAAGACCCGATCCTGCCTTTACTACAACGGAATGTGTGCGGGTAATTCGAGGTTAAAAGCAACGAAGCAAAAAGAGCAAGACAGCCGTTTACAACATTTTGTAACAGGTAACTGACGGTTGAGCACACGATTTGATAACTAGCCTTGTAGATCAAGCATCAATGACAAAGGCAACAAAACTGCCCACCAGCACCAGATGTCTTTCACTTGTTTGTCCCACATTTTCAGCAGCTGGGACAACAAGGAATCAGATTCCACCGAGATTTGAACTCAGATCCCAGAGTGCTCACCATTACACTATGGAACCAAACATGGTAAAATCTTTGAAACAATTCTCAAAAACAACAAAATCATCTCCAACAGTACACTTTGGCTCGGCCTTTTCTCATCCACACCATCAGTTTCCTCTCTTTGCGCTCTGCTAATTATCGATGCAGAGCAATTCACACAGATGCCATCGAGGCTATGGTTTTTCAAGTAGCTGTTTCTGTTTCACACTGTTCATCACAGCTTGGACTTCAGTCTTGCCAGGTAAAAAGTGCGTTGGCATTGCAATGTATTCATGTAAAATGCTTGGCATGGAAAGAAAATGCAAAGTTTTGTCAAGTTAGCGAGTAGGTGACGAGGTTTGGGGTTGATGTGCGTCGCTTTCAATGTTTGAAATTTCACCAAGCAAAGAAACGGTGAATTGAACTGTCCGCAGTCAGGAGCTGAAAAGGAATGAATACCTAATACCGGCTTCGGGACAATCAGAATACTTCGTCACAGACAAGGCACCGGAAGGCTGGAAGGTAGATCACACCGGTTGTGGGAGAGCTGGTTGGCGGTGACATGGAAGTGTCTGCAGTGTGCGGGACCAGACTGCTTCCACACATCCACAATGAATGTCCCACCCTTTACTTGGGAAAAGTACAACTGAGAGTGGACAAGTTCCATCCCGGTCAGAGCAATCTGAAGCTTTAACTGACTGACACCCTGGTTTGGGATGTCTTGCAGCGTGTATTTACGTCAGTCTCTGTGATGCAATGGGTTAGCGCGTTCGGCTGTGAACCGAAAGGTTGGTGGTTCGAGCCCACCCAAAGACGAAGCATTTAATTGTTTTTCCCCGAGGATTCGGTGCTGCACGATTCCAGGTTGTCATTGTGTGTTTTGGCCGCGCGAATATATTCCACAAACATTGCCAGCTGTGCTGTTATCCAGTGAGTTCCCACTCCAATACTTTTATGAGCATTCAGTTTGAGTGTATACAGAACTGAACAGAGATATCAGAAAATTTAACAAGGTTGTGGGACATTGTTTTTTGTTCATATTGAAACACTATTATGAATAAATCCATTTCTTCAAATATTTAATTGAACATGTTTTCAAAATGTTTCCGCGCAGTTTTGAACCAGGGACATTTCGCGTGTGAGGTGAATCTAATAACCACGACATTACGGAAACACTACAGCAATGTTCGGAACATAACCAGTGCTTTCACCGACACAGCTGGCCTATACTTCAGGACCTGGTTTTATGAGAATAGAGTGATGGTGCTATATTTAGGAAGGCTGTGAGTGTGGCAGGAATTGATCGAGTGTTTCCCAGACTTTACACATAGGAACAGGAGGTGGCCATTTAGCAGAGAGTGGTTAGGATCTGGAATGCACGGCTTGAAAGGATGGTGGAGGCAGACTCAATCTTATCTTTCAAACGGGAGCTGGATCAGTGTCTGAAGGAAAAGCAATTGCAGGGCTACAGGGAAAGGGCGGGGGAGTGGGACTCGCTGAGAGTCGGCATGGGCTCGACGGGCCGAATGGCCTTCCGTGCTGTAACCATTCCATGATTCTATAAGTTAGTGGCACATTTCATAGTGTGGGTGGAAGCAGAACATTGCAAAGGGACATGGATTGAGTCGGCAAAACTAGAGGCATCTGATTCAGGAGATTCGGGGGGCGCGGAAATTCGGAAGTTTAATGACTTTGAAAGGAACATTTTTGTTTTGTGCAGTTACGGTCAGAGAAATGTTTGTGAAAGGAATTTTTTGAACAGAGGAATGCAGCATTTAATCTTGTGCCTTAACACTTCTTCCTGGGTGTCGGGGTCACATTTCTTTTCGAGGTTATTCTTGTCAAAAAGGAGTTAGATGTAGTCCTTCAGACTAGGGGGATCAAGGGCTATGGTGAGAAAGCAGGAATGTGGTATTGAAGTTGCATGTTCAGCCATGAACTCATTGAATGGCGGTGCAGGCTCAAAGGGCCGAATGGCCTACCTCTGCACCTATTTTCTATGTTTTCTATGTTTCTTGAATTTATATTTCCTTTGGTGTTTCACAATAACCAGACCTTTGCTCTCAAGTCTTTCTCACTGTTTTTCCAGTCTCCTGTTGATGTACCAGCAATGAACATTTTGAACCAGACACTAAAAACACACTGTGCAAAATGGGACATTCTTTAACAGTAAACGTGGGGCTCGAACCCCCAAATTCGAGATTAAGATTCTCATGCTCGACCGATTGATCTCACGGGGCTTCTACCAAATAGACGTTTTTGTCGTTGATTGCAGCCAGGCGCCTGTTGGCTCCGCCCCAGATGTTTAAACTTGCTGTCAAGGAACTGCCAGGATCTTCTTGAATGGTGGACCAGGCTCGAGGGGCCGAATGTCCTACTCCGGCCCCTAATCCTTACACATGTTTATGACCTTATGACCTTTCACAGGAGAACAAACTCGCCCCTGAGCATGCATGAGGAGATAGCTCCAGAAAATATTCCCACCCGGTGAGCTTTTGCGTGTGAGGCGAACGTGTTAACCACTACACTGCTGAAACCTCTCCACTTTCAGCACCCGGTCAGACGGAAATGTTAAGCGAGCAGGTGAACTGCTGAATCCCACTTTGAAGGAGTTGATCGTGGTGTCAAACAATGGGTTTCACTTAATGATTAAAAATAAGAAATGTCAGATTTAAACACAGACCTCGAGAGAAGACTGCAACCTGAACACAGCACCTGAGACCGCTCGGCCATCCTGACTATTTAATGCTGTATATTGCCATCTGCAGGTTGATTTTGAACTTTTGTATCCTGTCACATGAAATAAATGAGGGCAGCAGGCATATCTCTGTCTGACACCGGGGAAACATTGAGACAAACCTTGGAGCAAGGTTCTGGTTAATGCCAAACAGAAAAGAATATATTAATTGTGGAAGAACAATATCTAAAAGTACAGTAACTCTGATGTGATTTAAACACGCTACCTTCGGAACTGAAATCAGTCACGCTACCATTGCGCCACGAGGTCTACATCATAAGACTCAGATGTTCGTCTACATGAAGGTGTCACAATACTAGGAGCTTTAAAATCTCCGCCCATTCCCACCTGGTGTCAGAAGCAGCGCTCACCTCCCAGTCACTGTATGCTTTTTTCTGAAACTTTTGTGTTGCTTTCATGGGAAAGCATCATGAATTAACCCATCACCTTCTTTTGCACAATGAAAGAAATGCTAACTGAGGGACAGTCGATACTTCAATCATTTGTCCTGTGCTTTGGGGAGCGGGCAGGAAAGTGGACCTGAGTCCATGATCGCATAGACCATAATCGTATTAAATGGCGGAGCAGGCTCGAGGGGCGTATGGCCGACTCCTGCTCCCATTTCTTATGTTCTTATGTTCTTCTGCATGTTGACCCATTTTACACACTGTATTTTAGGATCTGGTTCAAAATCTTCATTGCCGATGACATCAGGAATCTGGGGCAACTTTTGTCAAATTTAACAGCACCGGTTATTCCGACCATGCACAGAAAATAGAATCAGTAGGGAAGATAAAAGCCCATGGTGCTCATTTTCAGATTCAACGCAGTAGGATTTCAAATAAAGTTTAAGAATTTTACAGTGAAAAGATTTGGAAGTGTTGTTGCATTTGTGTCTGTAATTAAACTTTGTGGCGTCTGACTCCCGTTCATGCCTCTGCTGAATAAGAAAGGAGAGTTTGACGTTGACCAGACTGCACTGCCCCTGATATTTGTGAGCTCATCCTTTATATTCAGTGGTTTCTCGCCCTTTGAAGGGCTGCAGTGTAGCGGATATCACGTTGGCGTCACAAGCGAAATGTACCCGGTGAATCCGTTTTCTCTCACTGAAAGTTATCTATCAATTGAAGTGAAATAAAGAGCACTTCAGGAATAAGGGATCACTTTTGCCAGGAGAATAAATAGCAAATAAAAACAGCAAATGCTGGAAATCTCAGCAGGTCAGGCACTTTTCACGTATAAAGCAAATGTGATAACCACTACACGACAGAAACCTCTGGCACAGCTGGCACAACAGATGGGAGCTGACCAGTGAGCTCTCTCTGTGCTGATCAGGAATGTGTTGGCTCACCTGAAACAACTTCTGTCCCACACTGAAAGTTCTCAATCCTTCTCCTCCACTGCCCTTTACAGAAATGTCACGGATCACCCAGCCACCGTGTTCAATTCCACATCCTCACAGTGGGGCCACAGAGGCTCCTACCGTCTCCCCGCGATCAGCGAACTCGCCCAGTTTACAAAATTAAACCCGGAACACGTGCCCGGCAAAGGGCAGGAGAAGCCAGATCGTCTGTAAGATCGGTCTATCACAGAAAGTATTGGTATTCATGGTTATTACAGCAATTATTAATCGTCTCACAGAACTCAATTATTTTTACGCAATGAATTGATCGACAATTGAAACTAGGTTAGTGCGTCGGATCTTAACCCCTCGACCACCAGGGAACAGTTATGATGCATCTAGATATATTTATATATATTCTTATTTGAACCTGAATATCAACGGCTAACTACCTAGACCTCATGACGCAACGGTAGTGCGTCTCACTTTGAGAGAGAGAAATTGTTCCACAATGACACCCATTTCATCTTTTGTTCACTTTTAAACACTAGAAACTGAGACAGGGGGAATAAATACAGAAATAAAAGCACAGGGATATAGACAAGAGGAAGAGAGAAGGGGAAAGATACTGCCCCCACCCAGAACTAATGCAGAAACCCCTCTGCTGCGCTCGGGGTGGCCAACCACAGCCTGGATACACTAACGGGAGAACACCAGCGGCAGGTCGGGGCCATAAAAGGAACGGCGAGCGGCCCTGGGAGCAGCTTGGAGATCCCGGGAGACTGCTCCAGGGAGCAGCGCGAGCTGGTGGAGGAGGGCGGCGGCAGCGAAGAGTGACGTCATCAAGGTCCAGGTCTGTGATTGGAGCGTGGGCATGTACCGCAGGAGCGGCGAGATCGGGGCGAAGGAGCGGCTAGAGACTGTGGAGGGATGTGATCAGGGCCCAGGGGAGGCATGAGTTCAGGGCCAGGGTCCCAGGGGCAGCACGGGCCAGCCCAAACTGCGATATGTGTGCGCACTGGGTCCGTGCAGCAGAACTGGTCTCCAGTCGACCTGCTTAACCCTTGCCACTGGACCAAGACCAAGCTCTGTAAAGTCCGTTTGATGGCTGGGGTGCACCGGCCATCACAACTAAAAAAAATCCACGCACAGATATCTTCCACCCTTCGGGTTGTAGTTCGGGTCCTTTATTGAAACACCTGTGAACTCATTCTTTTTCGGCGTGGAAGCAAGTCATCCTCGTTTCGAGGGACCGCCTATGATGATGACGATGATGGATACATTAACGTCCCAACAGCTCATTGACTGCAGGAGTGGGACCGTGCGGCACTTCAGAAAACATGTCGAAAAGGCAAAGTCACTGATTCCGTCTCATGTGCTCCTCCGATCAAGAATAACAACACACACTAAAAATGCTTCAATAATGGTTGCACTTTATCTCCGTGCAGCCTCTACAGTGTTAAGACACCACAACGATAGTGCGAATACATTCTTCCCATCAAAGTTCTATTTGTGCTACTTTGTTGTGGCAACTCTTGATTGCAGTCACCAAGATATCCCTTGAGATCTCGGGTAAAACTCATGCTTTTCCTTTGGCAATGCTTTTAATAGTCTGAGAACATTTGACTGGAGGTTTATTAACAGATAGCACTTCGTAAGGCCTTTATCTCCATATTTGCTAAGCAGTTGGCTCGTTGGTCTAGTTGTATGATTCTCACTTTGGGGTTGTTACTTGAAATTTGCGAGAGATCCAGGGCGAGCCCTTTTTTTGCCGTGAATTTTGAATTTGCATCGAACTTTTGCAAAGAAGCACTTGCATTTCTGCAGCGTCTGTCAGGAGCTCATAACGCCCCAAAGCGTTTTACAGCCGTTGAGTTACCTTTGAAATGTTGTCACTTGAGAAAAGATGTGCCCAAATCACCCCACACGCACCTCAACTCTTTGTGAAGGAGTTCATAGAATCATAGAAGTTTACAGCACGGAAGGAGGCCAATTCGGCCCATCGTGTCCACGCCGGCCAACAAGAGGCTATCCAGCCTAATCCCACTTTCCAGATCGAGGTCCATAACCCTGCAGGTTACAGCACTTCAGGTCACATCCAAGCACTTATTAAATGTGGTGAGTGTTTCTGCCTCTAACACCCTTTCAGGCAGTGAGTTCCAGACCCCCACAACACTCTGCGTGCAGAAATAAATAGGTGCAGGTGAAGGCCATTCGGCCCTTCGAGCCGCACCACCACGGAGAATGAATCAGTTAATTCAGAGACCATGGTCCAGAACGTAAAGAAGGGTAACTTTGAAGGTGTGCGGCATGAATTGGCTAGGATAGATTGGCGAATGATAGTTAAGGGGTTGACAGTGGATGTGCAATGGCAGACATTTAAAGACCGCATGGATGAACTGCAACAATTGTACATCCCTGTCTGATGTAAAAATAAAAAAGGGAAAGTTGCTCAACCGTGGCTATCAACGGAAATCAGGGATAGTATTAAAGCCAAGGAAGTAGCATACAAATTGGCCAGAAATAGCAGCGAACCCGGGGACTGGGAGACATTTGGAACTTAGCAAAGGAGGACAAAGGGTTTGATTAGGGCAGGGAAAATAGAGTACGAGAGGAAACTTGCAGGGAACATTAAAATGGACTGCAAAAGCTTCTATAGATATGTAAAGAAAAAAAGGTTAGTAAAGACAAACGTCGGTCCCCTGCAGTCAGAATCAGGGGAAGTCATAACTGGGAACAAAGAAATGGAAGACCAATTGAACAAGTACTTTGGTTCGGTATTCACTAAGAAGGACACAAACAATCTTCCGGATATAAAAGGGGTCAGAGGTTTTAGTAAGAAGGAGTGACTGAGGGAAATCCTTATTAGTCGGGAAATTGTGTTGGGGAAACTGATGGGATTATATTCCCAGGCCTGATGGTCTGCATCCCAGAGTAATTAAGGAGGTGGCCTTGGAAATAGCGGATGCATTTACAGTCATTTTCCAACACTCCATAGATTCTGGATCAGTTCCTATGGAGTGGAGGATAGCCAATGTAACCCCACTTTTTAAAAAAGGAGGGAGAGAGAAAGCAGGGAATTATAGACCGGTCAGCCTGACATCAGTAGTGGTGAAATTGATGGAATCAATTATTAAGGATGTCATAGCAGCGCATTTGGAAAGAGGTGACATGATAGGTCCAAGTCAGCATGTATTTGTGAAAGGGAAATCATGCTTGACAAATCTTCTGGAATTTGTTGAGGATGTTTCCAGTAGAGTGGACAAGGGAGAAGCAGTTGATGTGGTGTATTTGGACTTTCAGAAGGCTTTCGACAAGGTCCCACACAAGAGATTAGTGTGCAAAGTTAATGCACATGGGATTGGGGGTAGTCTGCTGACGTGGATTGAAAATTAGTTGGCAGACAGGGAGCAAAGAGTAGGAGTAAATGGGTACTTTTCAGAATGGCAGGCAGTGACGAGTGGGGTACCACAAGGGCCCTAGCTGTTTACATTGTACATTAATGATTTAGACGAGGGGACTAAATGTAGTGTCTCCAAATTTGCAGATGACACTAAGTTTGGTGGCAGTGTGAGCTGCGAAGAGTATGTTATGAGGCTGCAGAGTGACTTGGATAGGTTAGGTGAGTGGGCAAATGCATTGCAGATGAAGTATAATGTGGATAAAGGTGAGGTTATCCACTTCGGTTGAAAAACAGCGAGACAGACTATTATCTGAATGGTGACAGATTAGGAAAAGGGGAGGTGCAACAAGACCTGGGTGCCATGGTACATCAGTCATTGAAGTTTGGCATGCAGGTACAGCAGGCGGTTAAGAAAGCAAATGGCATGTTGGCCATCATAGCAAGGGGATTTGAGTATAGGGCAGGGAGGTGTTACTACAGTTGTACAGGGCCTTGGTGAGGCCACACCTGGAGTATTGTGTACAGTTTTGGTCTCCTAACTTGAGGAAAGACGTTCTTGCTATTGAGGGAGTGCAACGAAGGTTCACCAGACTGATTCCCAGGATGGCGGGACTGACATATCAAGAAAGACTGGATTCACTGGAGTTCAGACAAATGAGAGGGGATCTCATAGAAACGTTTAACATTCTGGTGGGTTTAGACAGGTTAGATGCAGGAAGAATGTTCCCAATGTTGGGGCAGTCCAGAACCAGGGCTCACAGTCTTAGGATTAGGGGTAAGCCATTTAGGACCGTGATGAGGAGAAACTTCTTCACCCAGAGAGTGGTGAACCTGTGGAATTCTTTACCACAGGAAGTTGTTGAGTCCAATTCACTAAATATATTCAGAAAGGAGTTAGACGTAGCCCTTCCTACTCGGGGGATCAAGGGGTATGGCGAGAAAGCAGGAATGGGGTCCTGAAGTTGCATGTTCAACCATAAACTCATTGAATGGTGGTGCAGGCTCGAAGGGCCGAATGGCCTACTCCTGCTATGTTTCTACATTCCAATAAGATCACGGCTGATCATTCACCTCAGTACCCCATTCCTACTTTCTCTTCATACCCCTTGAGCCCTTTTGCCATAAAGATCACAGATAATTCCCTCTGGAATATATCAAATGAACTGGCATCAACAATTCTCTGCGGCAGAGAATTCCACAGGTTAACAACTCTCTGAGTGAAGAAGTTTCTCCTCATCTCGGTCTTAAATGGCTTACCCCTTATCCCTGACACTCTGACCCCTGGTTCTGGACTTCCCCAACATCGGGCACATTCTTCCTGCCTTTAACCTGTCCAGTCCCGTCGGAATTTTATATGTTTCTTTGAGATCCCCACTCATTCTTCTTAACTCCGGTGAATACAGGCCCAGTCAATCCAGTCTCTCCTCATATGTCAGTCCTGCCATCCAGCGAATCAGTCTAGTGAACCTTCGCTGCACTCTCTCAGTAGCAAGAACATCCTTCATCAGGTTAGGAGACAAAAACTGAACACAATATTCCAGGTGAGGTCTCACCAAGGCCCTGTACAACTGCAGTAAGACCTTCCTGCTCCAGTACTCAAATCCCCCAGCTGTGAAGGCCAACATGCCATTTGCCTTCTTCACCGCCTGCTGTCCCTGCATGCCAACTTTCAATCACTGATGTACCATGACACCCAGGTCTCGTTGCACCTTCCCTTTTCCGAATCTGCCACCATTCAGATAATAATCTGCTTTCACTTTTTTGCCACCAAAGTGGATAACATGACATTTATCCACATTATAGTGCATCTGCCATGTATTTGCCCACTCACCTAACCTTTCCAAGTCACTCTTCAGCCTCTTAGCATCCTCCTCACAGCTCACATCGTCACGCAGCTTTGAGTCACCTGCAAACTTGGAGATATAACACTCAATTTCTTCATCGAAATCATTGATGTATATAGTAAATAGCTGAGGTCCCAGCACTGAGCCCTGCAGCACCCCACTCGTCACTTCCTGTCATTCTGAGAAGGACCCATTTATCCCGACTCTCTGCTACCTGTCTGCCAACCAGTTCTCTATCCATGTCAATACATTACCCCCAATACCATGTGCTTTAATTTTGCACACTAATCTCTTGTGTGGGACCTTGTCAAAGGCCTTTTGAAAGTCCAAATACATTACATCCACTGGTTTTCCCTTGTCCACTCTCCTTGTTCCATCCTCAAAAAATTCTAGATGATTTCCCAAGCATGATTTCCCTTTCTTAAATCCATGCTCACTTGGACTGATTTTGTCACTGCTTTCCAAATGCTATGCTATTTCATCCATAATAATTGATTCCAGCATTTTCCCCACTACTGATGTCAGGCTAACCGGTCGATAATTACCCGTTTTCTCTCTTCCTTCTTTTTAAAAAAGTGGTGTTATATTAGCTACCCTCCAGTCCATAGGAACTGATCCAGAGTCGATCGACTGTTAGAAAATGATCACCAATGCATCCACTATTTCGAGGGTTACTTCCTTAACTGCTCTGGGATGCAGACTATCTGGCGCTGGGATTTATCAGCCTTCAATCCCAACAATTTCCTGAACACAATTTCCTGACTAATAAAGATTTCCTTCAGTTCCTCCTTCTCGCTGGACCCTCGGTCCCTGAGTACATTAGGAAGGTTATTTGTGTCTTCCTTCGTGAAGACAGAACCAAAGTATCTGTTTAACTGGTCTGCCATTTCTTTGTTCTCCATTATAAATTCGCCTGATTCTGACTGCAAGTGACCGACGTTTGTCTTCACTAATCTTTTTCTCTTCACATATCTATAGAAGCTTTCGCAGTCAGTTTTTATGTTCCCAGCATACTTCCTCTCATACTCTATTTTCCCACTCCTTATTAAACCCTTTGTCCTCCTCTACTGAATTCTAAATTTCTTCCAGTCCTCAGGTTTGCTGCTTTTTCTGGCAAATTTATAGGCCTCTTCCTTGCATTTAACACGATCCCTAATTTCCCTTATTAGCCACGGTTGAGCCACCTTCCCCGTTTTATTTTTTCTCTAGACAGGGATGTACAATTGTTGAAGTTCATCCATGTGATCTTTAAATGTTTGCCATTGCCTATCCAGCGTCAACCTTTTAAGTCTCATTTGCCAGTCTATTCTAGCCAATTCACATCTCATGCAATCAAAGTTACCTTTCCTTAAATTCAGGTCCCTAGTCTCTGAATTAAATGTTTCAATCTCGATCTTAATAAAGAATTCTACCATATTATGGTCACTCTTCTCCAAGGGGCCTTGCACAACAAGATTGCTAATTAGTCCTTTTTCATTACACATCACCGAGTCTAGGATAGCCAGCCCTCAAATTGGTTCCTCGACATATTGGTCGAGAAAACCATCCCTAATACACTCCAGGAAATCCTCTCCACCGTATTTCTACCAGTTTGGTTACCTCAATCTATATGTAGATTAAAGTCGGCCATGATAACTGCTGTATCTTTATTGCACGCATCCATAATTTATTGTTTGATACTCTCTCCAAACTCACTACTACTGTTTGGTGGTCTGTGCACAACTCCCACTCATGTTTTCTGCCCTTTGGTATTCTGCAGCTCTATCCATACAGAGTCCACACCATCCAAGCTAATGTCCTTCCTTAATATTGCGTTAATTTCCTCTTTAACCAGCATCGTTCCCCGACCTCCTTTTCGTTTCTGTCTATCCTTCTTGAATGTTGAATACCTCAGGATGTTGAGTTCCCAGCCTTGGTCACCCTGGAGCCATGTCTCTGGAATCCCAATTATAACATATTCGTGAATTGCTGCCTCTGAGTGAATTCATCCACCTTATTACGAATAATCCTCGCATTGAGGCACAGAGACTTCAGGCTTGTCTTTTTAATACACTTTGTCCCTTTAGCATTTTGCTGTAATGTGGCCCTTTTTGATTTTTGCCTTGTGTTTCTCTGCCCTCCACTTTTACTTTTCTTCTTTCTATCTTTTGCTTCTGCCCCCATTTTACTTCTTTCTATCTCCCTGCATAGGTTCCTATCCCCCTGCCATATTAGATTAACGCCTCCCCAACAGCACTAGCAAACATTCCCCTCGACATTGGTTCCGGTCCTGACCAGGTGCAGACCGCCCGATTTGTACTGGTCCTATCTCCTCCAGAACCGGTTCCAATGTCCCAGGAATTTTAATCCCACCCTCCTGCACTACTCATCAAACCATATATTCATCTGAGCTATCCTGCATTTCCTATTCTGACTAGCTCGTGGCACTGGTAGCAATTCTGAGATTCCTACCTTTTAATTTAATTCCTAGCTTCCTAAACTCAGCTTGTAGGACCTCATCCCGTTTTTTTCTATATCGTTGCTACCTATATACACCACGACAGCTGGCTATTCACCCACCCCCTGCAGAATGCGCTGCAGCCACTCTGAGACATTCTTGACCTTTGCACCAGGGAGGCAACATACCATTCTGGGGTCTCGATTGCAGCCGCAGAAACATCTATCTATTCCCCTGACAATAGAATCCCCTATCACAATAGCTCTCCCACTCTTTTTCCTGCCCTCCTGTGCCGCAGAGCCACCCATGGTGCCATGGACTTGGCTGCTGCTGCCTTCCCCTGATGAGTCATCTCCTCCAACAGTACCCAAGGTGGTGTATCTGTTTTGCAGGGGGATGACCGCAGGGGACTCCTGCACTGTCTTCCTTCCACTGCTCTTCCTGATGTTTACCCATTCCCTCGCTGCCTGAGCAACCTTTACCTACGGTGTGTTCAATTTACGACATCCTCAGCATTGCGGATGAATCCGTGCGCAGCTCCAGTGCCGCAATGTGGCCTGTCAGGAGCTGCAGATGGATACACTTACTGCACATGTGGCCTGTCAGGAGCTGCAGATGGATACACTTACTGCACATGTGGTCAATAGGGACACTGGAAGCGTCCCTGACTTCCCACGTAGCACAGGAGGAGCATGACATGTGTCCGAGCTCTCCTGCGATGATTTAACCATTAGATGTACTTAATTTGGCAACAATTCCAAAGTTTCCTTGCTGCTAAGTGCAAGATGAAATCAAAGAAACAGAAAACTACTCACCACTCAACCAGCCAATCAATTACCCTCTTGGCTGTGACGTCACCCTTTGATTACTTTTGACTTCTTTCTTACTTTTGACCCTGCAACAGCTGTAGCTCGCTGCTCGCTGCTCCTCCAGCCGCTGCTCCTCCGACTGCCGCCGATCCCCGGACTCCCGCTGGGCCTTTATAGGCCGCTGCTCACACCTCCTCCGGTGACTGCTCCTCCGGCTTTTGGAAAAAAATAATTCAGTCAGGCAGAGTCAGCATGGATTTATGAAGGGCAAGTCATGATTGACAAATTTGCTGGAGTTCTTTGAGGATGTAATGAACAGGGTGGATAAAGGGGAACCAATGGATGTTGTGTATTTGGACTTCCAGAAAGCATTTGACAAGGTGCCACATAAAAGTTTACTGCACAAGATAAAAGTTCACGGGGTTGGGGATAATATAATAGCATGGATAGAGGATTGGCTACCAAACAGAAAACAGAGAGTCGGGATAAATGGTTTATTCCGGGTTGGCAATCAGTAACAGGTGGTGTGCCGCAGGGATCAGTACTGGGACCCCAACTATTTACAATCTATATTAAGGACTTGGAAGAAGGGACCAAGTTTGCTGATGATACAAAGATGGGAGGAAAAGCAACGTGTGAGGAGGACACAAAATATCTGCAAAAAGACATAGACAAGCTAAGTGAGTGGGCAAAAATTTGACAGATGGTGTATAATGTTGGAAAGTGTAGGGTCATGCACTTTGGCAGAAAAAAAACAAAGAGCAGGTTATTATTTAAATGGAGAGAGAATGCAAAGTGCTGCAGTACAGCGGGGTCTTGGGGTACTTGTGCAAGAAACACAAAAGGTTAATCTGCAGGTCAAGCAAGTGATCAGGAAAGCCAATGGAATCTTGGCCTTTATTGCAAAGGGAATGGTATAGAAAAGCTGGGAAATCCTGCTACAGTTATACAGGGTATTGGTGAGGCCACACCTGGAGTACTTAGTACAGTTTTGGTTTCCATATTTAAAAAAGGATAATAACATAAGAACATAAAAATTAGGAACTGGAGTAGGCCATCTAGCCCCTTGAGTCTGCTCCGCCATTTAAAAAGATCATGGCTTATCTGGCCGTGGATTCAGTTCCACTTACCTGCCCGCTCCCCATAAACCTGAATTCCCTTATTAGTTAAAAATCTATCTATCTGTGATTTGAATACATTCAATGAGCGAGGTCCCATCCAGGGTCAGCACTCTTTGATCCTGGGAATAAAGTGAAGGTCACAGAGTGACTGTGTCTAATATATACATGCCTCGTGTGAGTTTGTAACAAGGTGCAGAGACACTACATGTGGCGACGAGAAAGGGGAATCACCGAACCACGAGGATGGCCACCGGTGGCACAGAGGAACGCGACTCTGTGGGTGAGGACTGGGACGACTTTGTGGAAAGACTCCAGCAGAGCTTTGTCACAAAGGACTGGCTGGAAGAGACAGCGGCTGACAAGCGGAGGGCGCATCTACTGACCAGCTGTGGTGCACAGACGTATGCGCTGATAAAAGACCTGCTCGCACCCCAAAAGCCAGTGGACAAGTCTTTCGAAAAGCTCAGTCAGCTGATCAGTGAGCATCTCAAGCCGGCAAGTAGTGGACACATGGCCTGGCACCAGATCTACTCTCACCGGCGTCTGGAGGGTCAAAACGTCTCGGACTTGGTGGCGGAACTGCGGCGTTTGGCCAGTCTCTGTAAGTTTTCCGATGCCTGCATGGGGGAGATATTTAGGGACTTTTACATTGAGGGCATTAATCATGCTGGCATTTTCAGGAAGCTTATAAAGACCAAGGACCTGACTTTAGAAGGGATGGCGTTGATAGCTCAGACCTTTATGGCAGGGGAAGAGGAGACCAAGCTAATTTACGCACGCAGCCCTGGTTTTAACGTTGCGATGAACCAGGAAGTTAATGTTGCAAAGTGATACAGAACCTAGAACACAGAACCGCAGGCAGGCAAGGGCAATTCGACACCGCCCAGGCAGACAGGCAAGGGAAATGTAACACTGCCCAGGCAGCAACAAGCTCCAGGATGGGCCCACAACAGGGACAATAGAAAGGGGATCGGCAATTCATGCCATCACGAGGAACAATGCATCCCGTGATGGGACCATTCAGAGTGCTTAGAAACAGCTAAACGGGCCATCAGAGGGGAATGCCTGGGAATAGTCCTTTTGTTAACAGCAATAACACACTGCCAAAAGCTGCAGGTTCCAGCTTTATACCTGTAGGATTTGTAATGTCAGTGGACACTTGGCCAGGATGTGCAAAAAGGCAGTAGCGAGGCTCGTCTGCAAGACAGAGGAACCAGACGAGGGGTCTGCAATGCAGGATGAGGCCTGGGGAACAACCATGGATGCGGAAGTTCAAAGAGTTCATGCGGCTTACGTCCACAGATCATACACTAAAACGCCACCCATGAAGATGAAAATCTTACTGAATGGCATCCCGGTGCACATGGAGCTGGATACGGGAGCTAGCCAGTCTCTCATGAGCGCCCAACAGTTTAAGAGACTATGGTCACACAGAGCTAGCAGGCCGAAACTGGAACGCATTGAGACGCAGCTACGTACGAACACCAAAGAGATCATCCCAGTGCTGGGCAGCGCAAACTTGATGGTAACGCATAATGCATTACAGAACTGGCTGCCACTCTGGATTGTTCCGGAAAATGGCCCCGCACTTTTGGTAAGGAGTTGACTAGCTGAGATGTATTGGAAATGGGGGGATGTGCACGCCATTTCATCCGTGGAACGAAGTTCATGCTCGCAGGTCTTGCAAAAATTCGCGTCACTGTTTTAACCCGGTGTCGGTACGTTCAAGGGCACTAAAGTAGTGATACGCATCACTCCGGACGCCAGACCAGTGCACCACAAAGCCAGAGCGGTGCCGTACGTGATGCGTGAGAAAATTGAAAGTGAACTGGACAGGCTGCTCAGAGAGGGCATAATTTCGGCCATTGGATTCAGCGACTGGGCAAGTCCCATCGTTTCCGTCCTCAAAGCAGATGACTCGGTTAGGATTTGTGGCGCCGACAAAGCCACCATCAACCGAGTGTCGCTGCAAGACCAATACCTGCTTCCGAGAGCGGAGGACCTCTTTGCCACGCTGGCAGGTGGAAAGCTGTTCACAAAGCTGGACCTCACTTCGGCCGACATGACTGAGGAACTGGCGGGAAATTCCAAGCTTCTGACCACCATCACGACGCACAAAGGATTATTTGTCTACAACAGGTGCCCGTTTGGCATTCGTTCGGCAGCGGCTATCTTTCAGCGAAACATGGAAAGCTTGCTCAAGTCCATCCCTGGAACGGTCGTATTCCAAGACGACATCCTTATAATGGGTTGAGACACAGAGGAACACCTCCGCAACCTGGAGGAGGTGCTATGCCGATTGGATTGGGTAGGTTTGCGGCTGAAAAAGGCCAAGCGTGTGTTTTTGGCCCCAGAGATCGAGTTCCTGGGCAGGAGAGTTGCCGCAGACGGGATCCGGCCCACTGAATCAAAAACTGAGGCGATTCGCCGGGCGCCCAGTCCCGGCAACACGTCGGAGTTGCGATCATTCCTGGGAATTTTGAACTATTTTGGGAACTTTCTGCTGAACTTAAACACATTGTTGGAGCCATTACACATGCTCCTCCATAAAGGTTGTGAATGGTTTTTGGGGGATTGTCAAGAACGGGCTTTCAATAAGGCGAGGCACCTGTTGTGTTCCAAAAAACTGTTGACTTAGCATGAGCTCTGTAAAAAACTGGTTTTAACATGCGATGCATCATCCTACGGAGTTGGGTGTTTATTGCATCAGGGTAACGATGACGGCCGACTCCAACCGATGGCTTACACCTCCAGGTCGCTCTCCCAGGCAGAGCATGGATATGGCACGATCGAGGAGGAGGCACTCACGTGTGTGTACGGTGTGAAAAAGATGCACCAGTGCCTTTTCGGCAGACAGTTCGAGCTAGAGACGGATCACAAGCCGTTAATATCCCTGTTGTCTGACACCAAGGTTGTCAACGCTAACGCGTCAGCTCGCATACAGCGATGGCTGCGTATGAGTACACCACACGGCACCGGCCAGGCACCGAAAATTGCGCTGATGCATTCAGCAGGCTCCCACTGGCCACCACCGTGGGGGCGTCAGAGCAGAGCACCGAGATGGTCATGGCCATTGAGGCTTTTGACACTGCGGGCACCCCCATCACAGCCCGACAGATCAAACTCTGGACCAACAGGGACCCCCTCCTATCCATGATAAAGAAATGTGTCCTGACTGGGAATTGGGCGCCCGCACACAGGCCGTGCCCCTAGGAAGTCAGGCTGTTTCAAAGACGGATGGATGAGCTCTCCATTCAAGCCGACTGCCTGTTATGGGGCAGCCGGGTAGTCATGCCCCAGAAAGGAAGGGAAGCATCCATCAGGGAACTCCACAGCGAGCAGCCTGGCATCGTGTTAATGAAGGCCATTGCCCAGTAACATGTATGGTGGCCGGGGATTGACTCAGACCTGGAACACTGGGTTCGCAAGTGCACGATGTGTGCCCAACTGGGCAATGCCCCCAGGGAGTGTCGAAATCTCGACCTCCGAAAAGAATGACTCCGACACTTACAGCTCCAATAGAAGTTTCCTTTTTAATTTACATGCTCGCAAGGTGTAGGTCACACTCAGTCAAGGGCGAAGTGAACACCTCCGAAATGGTTCAGTTTAACAATATATTTATACAGTAAAACCAAAGTTCTGGCCTCTTCCTGTGTATTGCTCTGTCTCACAGTCAGTGAATACAGATAAAGAGTTAATTACTATATCCTGGTCCTGACATGGTTTACAGATATTTCCTTTTGTCAGGGTAATCAGGAAGCCAAACGGCCATTACTCCATGAGTCATAGGTAATGGGCTATCACCTGTCTTGTATTGTGTCAGGATTGTTTCAATTTCCTGGTCAGTTTATCTGTTTGCATCAAATGGATGAGGTCTTGGAAAGAGATAATGGCAAGAAGATAAGGTTGGGGTGACATGGAACTCCTGTAGTGTAGACAATAGGAGAGCACCATGGGGGTTACTTGTCTCAGCATGACTTGTCTCCTCGCTGTCTGATGGCCATTAGCCATCTCACAGCAGGTTTAGCTGTTTATGCAAGCTGACTGCTAAAATGCAGAAAGTTCTGGAAGGGCCAGGACTCCATTTTAATCAAAAGGCACACAAATACCGTATGGTATCAGCTTAGATAAAAATACTTTCCACATTCCCCCATTTTGTCCTTCACAAGATCAACTCAATCCATTCTGATCTTGTACAGTCTTTCCATTTCTGGTCCTTTAGTTTCATTACTCACTATGCATATTATACCTTCAGGATTTCTTATTCTGGGAGTAATGCTTAGGAAGGGAGGCTGATGGTTATTATCATAATTGGGCTGGTACCATCCCTGGAAGGCTGTAAGTTTATACCCTGCCGACCTCCATTCTGTTTGCTCCTTCGTTTCTGGCCCCTTAGTTAGTTTTGTCCTGTTTTGCACTGTCAACCATTCTACCATTTCTGATTCGTTAAAGGGGACAGATCTCAGGGGAATACCCCCCTTGGAGTGGACAGGTACATGGGAACATATCCAACAATTCGACAAGTTTCTTTCTTGAGCATACGTATGACTCAGTGCCATAAATACATTTACGTGCAATTCCCTTCGGTGGCGGGTCTGTACCCCTGGTGTAATCAATAATGTGAAGTAAAACTCTGTCAAGCCCAGCACCATCAGTCCCCATAGTCCATACAGTTCCTTATTCAGTCTTCCTTTTTCTGTTCCTCTGATTCCTTCGTCCCTTCCTCCTGGTCGCGTGCCCGTTTGCAATGGGATGCGTGGATCCATGTTGGTCTTTCCTTTACCTTGATTGCAGTATTGGTCGCCAGCAAGACCTGGTATGGTCCTTCGAATCTTGGCTGTAGACTGCTTTTCCTTTTAAAAATCTTGATGTAAACGAATTACCCTGGCTCCAGGTTATGACACTTCCCTTCCGCTGGCTTGACTTGGGCTTCCTTTATCTGTGAATGAAAGCTGGAAATACATTTGGTTAGTGCAATACAATAATTCAACATATTTTCCTCCATTTTGTGGATGTCCATCTGGTTTGCAGTAAATGGTGCTGTAAAAGGTAGTCGTTGGGGACGTCCCATAACTATCTCATGCGGTGACAGGCCTGTTGTTCTGTTGGTTGCAGATCGCATTACCATCAAAGCTAAGGGCAGCAGTTCTGTCCATTTCAGTCCAGTGTCATTGCATAGCTTTGCCAGCTTATTTTTAAGCATTCCATTATATCTTTCAACAAGTCCAGCTGATTGTGGATGATAACTGCAATGAAAACGTTGATTAATCTGTAAAGCTTTACACATTTCTCTTATAACAGTTCCCATGAAATGTGACCCGTTATCACTGGAAAGCTTATCAGGGATTCCGAAGCGCGGTACAATTTCTTTTAACAAACATTTAGCAACAGTAGTGGCATCGGCCTTTTTACATGGAAAGGCTTCAATCCATCTAGAGAACACATCTACAATAACTAATACATACTTGAATCCCATACACATATGTAATTCAATAAAATCCATTTGTAAATGTACAAAAGGCCCGACTGGATTTGGGTGGGAGGCAGATTCTACTTTTTCCGTCTTACCCGGATTCATTGTCTGATAGGTAACACAATTTTCACAGATTTGTTTTGCAATTGCCGAAATACCTGGTGCATACCAAGTTGCCAAAATATAATCTGCCAATCCCCCTTCGCCTGCATGTGTGAATGTATGAACACATCGGGCAATCCATGGAAGTAAGGATCTAGGGGCCACCACGCGGCCGTCATGGTGAACCCATATTCCTTCTGGATTTTTGTAACATTGATCCTTCGTCCAGGTCACCACCTCATCCGTTCTGGCCTGTGTCTGAAAGGCCAGCACGTCATTAATAGTGGGTGGCGGGTCTGAGCAATTATTTTTCCTTAGTGGGAACAATGACACCTGCATCCCCCCTTTCGACAGAGCTGCTGATTTAGCTGCATTATCAGCTCTGGCATTCCCAAGTGCCACCTCATTCGACTGGCCTGTATGTGCTTGGCATTTGATAATGGCAAGTTTCAAAGGGCATTGAATGGCTCACAGGAGATTTTCCACTTGTTCTGCATTTTTGATAGGGGTTCCTGAAGAACTCAGGTACTCGCGAATCTTCCAAATTTGTCCATAGTCATGGGATACCCCAAAAGCATACATGGAGTCAGTGTAGATATTAACTGTGTGTCCTTCAGCCAGAATACAGGCTCGAGTTAACGCAAACAATTCGGCTTGTTGGGCTGAAAAGGAGTCTGGAAGAGAGGCTGTTTCGACAACATTAAACTGAGTTACAATTGCATAAGCCGCTCTAGGTTGGCCCCTATCATTTCGTAAGGCTGATCCGTCAACATCGTACACTAGATCAGGATTACACATTGGTACATCTGTTAGATTGATACGTGGTTTAGTCACTAATTCGGTTACCATTTCACATGAATGGGGTTTGTGTTCGTCTTCCGTGGGGAGTAGAGTGGCTGGATTTAAGGTAGTGCATCTTTTGATGACAAGGTTCGGATTTGATAACAGTTCGACCTCGTATTTAGTGGTTCATGCGGAGGTTAGGTGTTGGGTGGCACATTTAGTAAGTAAAATCTCGACAGAGTGTGGGATATACAAAATCGTCTGATGATTTAGAGTTATTGTCTGAGCCTGTTGCATAGCATAATAAGCTGCTGCCAATGAAGGAAGACATCCTGGTAGTCCGCGTGCCACTGGGTCTAAGTGGGTACTGAAATACGCTACCGGTCGCTGCCTGTCCCCATGTAACTGAGTCAAAACAGATTGTGCAAAACCCGACTTGTGATGCACAAATAAGTTGAATAGCTTAGTGTAATCTGATAATCCCAAGGCGGGTGCTGAAGTGAGGGACTGTTTAAGGTTCTGAAAAGCATTCCGGGATACCTCATTCCAAATCAACTTCTCTGGTAGTGCGGATATGGACATGTCTAACTGTGGTCTAACGATCTCGGAATAACTCGTAACCCATTGCCAGCAGTATCCTGTCATGCCGAGGAGGTGTTTCATTTCTCTCTTGGTTACTGGTAGTGGGGCAGAGCAGATTGCTTTTACTCGGTCTTGTGTCAATTGTCTCGTATCTCTGACCAATTCGTGCCCTAGATACCGAACATTTTCTGAGACAAATTGTAACTTTGCCTTTGACACCTTGTGTCCTTTTGAGGCCAGAGCTTTTAATAACACAAGGGAGTCCGTTTCGCAGGCCAATTTGGAGGGTGAGGCGAGCAATAAGTCGTCAACATACTGCACAAGTGTAGAACCTGCTGGTAAAATTACATATTCCAGATCCCTCTTTCGGCATTGTGAGAATATGGTAGGGCTCTCGGTAAATCCCTGCGGGAGTCTTGTCCACGTATATTGGCGTCCATTATACGTGAAGGCAAACAGGAATTGGGACTCTGGGTGAATGGGTATTGAGAAAAATGCTGAACACAGATCAACTACTGTGTAATACGTTGATGATGCCGGAATACTGGCAAGTATAATTGCCGGGTTGGGAACCACTGGATAAGTTGGGAATACCGAATGATTCACGGCTCGTAGGTCTTGGACAAATCTCCATTTGTCACTATTGGGCTTCTGCACCGGAAAGATCGGTGTGTTACATGGACTTCTAGTTGGAACGATTACTCCCTGGGCCAGCAGGGACTTAATGACTGGCTCAATACCTTGTTCTGCGGCTGGGGACAAGGGGTATTGAGGCTTCTTGGGGAGCGGGGCGGTTGAATTGATCGCTACCTTATAAGGTTGTGCGGTGAGCATCCTTCCTACTTCATTAGCGTGTGTAGACCATAGTTGTTCTGGAACTTTAGCAAGAAGCTCTGCTGTGCTTTGTCGTACTGGGAAGCTAGTGGCTGAGAGCATCCTTTCTTCTAAGACAGCATCGAAGTATATTTTCCCATTCAACTTGACCGAATAGCCTCCCCCCCTTTCATGTTGCCCCAAAGTTCCATTACGTGTGTGCCATTCCTCTTGTACTGGGGATCCTTGCATTCTTTTAACCATTCGTCCTAAATCCTGGGGTTTATGTGTGCCTGCAACCGCAAGGGTGCAGTGTGGAACGCTCCCTTTAACCCGAAACAAGCTCTGACTGTGGGAGGATAATTCAACCCCTGCCGCTATCCCTTCGGGTCCGATCAAGATTTTTTCGATCATCAATTAATGTTTCTGGTGCAGGAATGGTTGATAAAAGATTTGTGCTGTAGCGTCTGATCCCGTGTTGTCACAATATGCTGTGCAGTGTAATGTTTCGGACCAATTTCCCAAGGTTTGAGATTTGAGGTAGTCTGTGATTAACCTTGTTACACACCAATATGAACCAACCAAATAGGATAGGCTTTTGCTTAGTGTGGAGTCCAAATTTTTCCAGGCATACAATATGGGAGTTGTGGGTTCAAGTAGTGGATATGCGCCACATTTATGTATGGGGACTCGAACCTCCATACCAGCTAGGGAACAGAGGATCGTGGCATTCATTTTACATAACAGGTCACGTCCACACAGATTCACTGGAACCTCCTTAGACAGTAGGAATGAATGATTATCTTCGTAATCCTCTAATTGTACATTGATCGGGTTGGAGAAAAACATTTGCTGTGCGTGTCCAGATCGTCCAATCACTGAGGTTTGATTAGTTGAAGTGGGAATTCCCCTCGTATCTTCCCTTGAAAGGACCGAATAGGTGGCACCAGTATCCACTAGGAATGGGACATCCTTTCCTTGTATTCGCACTTCTACTTCAGGTTCTCCTATGGCATTTAACGAAACGACGGGTAGCTGTTTGTTCGCAGCACTCGGTTCTGGGATTGGGCGTCATTGATCATTATACGGGCAATTTGGTGGTTGGCCCAATTGCCTCTGACTCTGTGATCCAAATGGATCTTGCGCAGAGAAATTAGTCTGAGGTCTAGCATGTACCTGGACTTGGGTCGCATACGGTTTGGGTTCTGAAGGGAGAGGGTGTGCTTTATTACCTGCCTGTTGAGTCCAATCATGATTTGGTTGTTGCTGTTTTGCCCGGCAAGTTCGAGCCCAGTGTCCAATCTGACCACAATTGTGACAGGTATCATATTGTTCCTGCCCTGCACCTCCTCTCCCTCTTCCCCTGTAATATCCTCCTCTGCCTCGCCCTCTTCCTCTACCCTGGGGGGGGGGGGGGCGTAGGATGGTGTCACCGGGGTGGGTGTTATTGGAGCTGCCTGTCCTACAAACATGGTGACCTTGCTTCTAGATTCTCTATTTCGCTCTTGTATGTCCTTTAACATAGATACAACCTTGGCTAGCGATTCCTGTCGCCATCCGAGACAAACTAGTTTAAAGGGATCTCTGAGTTCGGGGCTTAGCCCGTTTACCACGGCGCTGATCATAGGAGCTTCTACCTCCTCCATTTTCATGCCTGAACATTGGTTCATGATCTATCGCACTCTTTCTACATAATCCTCAACATCCTCCTTCTTTCTTTGTGTAGTTTCCATCATTTTGGACCAATTCGTTTTCCTCGGGAACACCGAATGTAAGGCTTTCCAACATCTTCCCCAGAACCCCTCTCCTGGCTTCGTGCTGGGATCTGCATCCGGAGCCTCTCGATGGGTTTTAAAATCTGTGAATTTTATTTCAAGTTCGGCAAATTTTGTGTCCTTTAACCATGCTTTCAGTAAGATTTGACCATCTAATATACTGGGTTCGTGGCACAAGATGATTACTTTTAACTGGTCTATGGCCTTTTCAATATTGGTTTTGGGGTCTGCCAATCCTTCCACAATTATTCTTAATTCACTTGGTGACCATGGTCGATAAATAGGGACCGGAGCCCCCCCAGAGAGTGGACTGGGAAAAAGTCTTACTGGGTATGCAGATGATGATGGCTCCAGTGCAACGGGCTCTGGTCCACGGGTAAGACTTACTGGGTAAGCAGATGATGATGGCTCCAGGGCACCGGGCTCTGGTCCACGGGTAAGACTTACTGGGTATGCAGATGATGATGGCTCCAGGGCACCGGGCCCTGGTCTACGGGTAAGACTTACTGGGTATGCAGATGATGATGGCTCCAGGGCACCGGGCCCTGGTCCACGGGTAAGACTTACTGGGTATGCAGATGATGATGGCTCCAGGGCACCGGGCCCTGGTCAACGGGAAATACTTACTGGGTATGCAGATGATGATGGCTCCAGGGCACCGGGCTCTGGTCCACGGGTAAGACTTACTGGGTATGCAGATGATGATGGCTCCAGGGCACCGGGTCCTGGTCCACGGGTAAGACTTACTGGGTATGCAGATGATGATGGCTCCAGGGCACCGGGCCCTGGTCCACGGGTAAGACTTACTGGGTATGCAGATGATGATGGCTCCAGGGCACCGGGCCCTGGTCCACGGGTAAGACTTACTGGGTATGCAGATGATGATGGCTCCAGGGCACCGGGCCCTGGTCCACGGGTAAGACTTACTGGGTATGCAGATGATGATGGCTCCAGGGCACCGGGCCCTGGTCCACGGGAAAGACTTACTGGGTATGCAGATGATGATGGCTCCAGGGCACCGGGCTCTGGTCCACGGGTAAGACTTACTGGGTATGCAGATGATGAGGGCTCCAGGGCACCGGGTCCTGGTACACGGGTAAGACTTACTGGGTATGCAGATGATGATGGCTCCAGGGCACCGGGCCTTGGTCCACGGGTAAGACTTACTGGGTATGCAGATGATGATGGCTCCAGGGCACCAGGCCCTGGTCCACGGGTAAGACTTACTGGGTATGCAGATGATGATGGCTCCAGGGCACCGGGCTCTGGTCCACGGGTAAGAATTACTGGGTATGCAGATGATGATGGCTCCTGGGCACCGGGCCCTGGTCCACGGGTAAGACTTACTGGGTATGCAGATGATGATGGCTCCAGGGCACCGGGCCCTGGTCCACGGGTAAGACTCGTGTGCCCCCTGCGGGACCGTCACGGTATTGATTCCCTTGTGAATGACATATTTCCTGCAGCCGCACCTGTATTGTTGGGAGCGGGTGTTACCCCATTTCCCTGTACTCCGGCCCGAGGATCGTCTCCTCCTTGGCCTGGAGCACCCCCCGGGGATGGAACATACGGCGCTGGTCGATGGCTGTAGGGAGTCCAATCCTCATCCCTGTCCTCATCCTCATCCTTCTCCCAACCCTCAGGAGCCCTAGGTGAGTGTGCCTTTGTCTCTTTAGCAACCATAACGGATGGGTGTTTGTTATGTCGAGGGCGATTCACCTGCTCTACCAGTTCATCCCCCTGCTTTCTCCCTCCAGTACACTGCTTGCTAACTCTTAGGCTCTTCTCGTGTCGTTCCTCAGCTTCCCTTTTCCAATCTCCAAACACTGACCAATTCACTTTTTTTTTCCCTCTTCTACCTGGGTCTCTGCCTATAAGGCATTCTTCTAGACAGGTTGTTCTCTCTAAATTGAATGAACCATCGGGTGGAAATGGCCTGTTTTCACCCTTAGTCCATTTTATCCATTCTCTTAGGTGGTCAATTGAAGATTGACCACAATTCTGGAGCATAAAATGGGCTGGGGTCCCTTTTGGTGGTGGTTTACTTGCTCCAGCCCCCATTCTGGATGATTTAAGATTTTTCCACAGTTTCTGATCTCACAATCCTTTCGGCCAACCGATTCTCTACGCCCACTTCTCCTGGCCGTTACGTGGCCTGAAAAGGCTCTTAATTCGGGCTCAGTCTGGGTGTGTGAGATATGTTGGCACGAACCAACCGTAGTTGATCAATCAGTTACTGTTTCTTTTCCTAATCAATCCTTGTGTTTTTTTTTTCGAATCACAAATTTTCCTAGTGACTCTTCCCGTTTCTCTAATGGCAATAACTCACAAAGGTATTGCACCCAACAGTAATACAAGGACAACAAACAATATTCCCGCGAGTACAGAAATCATAACCTCTAAACAAATTCTCAGTCTGCGTTGTACGCCACTACAGTCCGAGTCCTTAACTTATCCGAATAAAAACTGATAAAACTTAAGGTTCCATAACCAAACTCTTTGATCGATTGCGCTCTTTTTTTTATAGTCTTATCACATATGAACCCCTTCCGAATTAAAAACAATAAAAATCTTATCACATAAGAACCTTCGATCGATTAGCGCTTCTTTTTTTTTTAATAGTCTTATCACATAAGAACCCCTTCCGAATTAAAAACAATAAAAATCTTTTCACATAAGAACCTGGAACCCTTTTCGATCGACTAGCGCTCCCTTACCTACTGAAACCTTCCCCGGGCTGTCTCGAGGTTTTTTCCAGAACCTGTTCTCTTCTGCTGGCGAGCTGAGAAAGAATTGGTTATAAAAAAATAACTTTAACTTTTAAATACCGAGTCTTGTAGATGCAGTACCTCAGCTGTGGACAACACATTACATCTGCGATTCAACAGTGAAGAAATCTCTTGTGAGCAAAGGCTCACCTTGTTTGGCCACCGAAGCCTTTCACTGGAGAGGCACTATGCCTGTATCCGTTTTACTCACAGAACAGAGAGTGTGCATCTCGGTGGAACCTCCAATAACTGTCGAAATCTCGACCTCCGAAAAGAATGACTCCGACACTTACAGCTCTGGTAGAAGTTTCCTTTTTAATTTACATGCTCGCAAGTGGTAGGTCACACTCAGTCAAGGGCTAAGTGAACACCTCCGAAATGGTTCAGTTTAACAAGATATTTACACAGTAAAACCAAAGTTCTGGCCTCTCCCTGTGTATTGCTCTGTCTCACAGTCAGTGAATACAGATAAAGAGTTAATTACTATATCCTGGTCCTGACATGGTTTACAGATATTTCCTTTTGTCAGGGTAATCAGGAAGCCAAACGGCCATTACTCCATGAGTCATAGGTAATGGGCTATCACCTGTCTTGTATTGTGTCAGGATTGTTTCAATTTCCTGGTCAGTTTATCTGTTTGCATCAAATGGATGAGGTCTCGGAAAGAGATAATGGCAAGAATATAAGGGTGGTGTGACATGGAACTCCTGTAGTGTAGACAATAGGAGAGCACCATGGGGGTTACTTGTCTCAGCATGACTTGTCTCCTAGCTGTCTGATGGCCATCAGACATCTCACAGCAGGTTTAGCTGTTTATGCAAGCTGACTGCTAAAATGCAGAAAGTTCTGGAAGGGCCAGGACTCCATTTTAATCAAAAGGCACACAAATACCGTATGGTATCAGCTTAGATAAAAATACTTTCCACAGGAGGCTCCACTCAGCCCATGGCCTTGGCCCACCAGGCCATGGTCACGCATTCACGTAGACTATGCGGGCCCGTTCATGGAGAAAATGTTCCTGATCGTAGTCGATGCATACTCGAAGTGGTTCGAGTGCATCATATTGAACTCGTGCACGACATCCATCACAGTGGAGAGTCTGCATCCTAGGGTCTTAAGAGAAGTAAAGGCAGGGATAGATGATGCATTGGTTGTAATTTACCAACATGCCCAGGATTCTGGGACGGTCCCAGCTGATTGGAGAAGTGCAAATGTAATGACCCTATTTAAAAAAGCGAGGCAGACAAAAAGCAGGAAACTATAGACCAGTTAGCCAAATATCTGTGGTTGGGAAAATGTTGGAGTCCATTTGGTGTATTTGGACTTGCAGAAGGCATTTGACAAGGTGCCACATAAACTGTTACTGTACAAGATAAAAGTTCAGGGGTTTGGGAGTAATATATATGCATGGATAGAGGATTGGCTAACTAACAGAAAGCAGAGAGTCGGGATAAATGGTTCATTCTCGGGTTGGCAATCAGTAACTTGCGGAGTGCCGCAGGGATCAGTGCTGGGACCCCAACTATTTACAATCTATATTAATGACTTGGAAGAAGGTATCGAGTGTAACATAGCCAAGTTTGCTGTCGATAAAAAGATGGGAGGAAAAGCAATGTGTGAGGAGGACACAAAAAGCCTGCAAAATGACATAGTTAGGCTAAGTGCGTGGGCAAAAATTTGGCAGATGGAGTGTAATGTTGGAAAGTGTGAGGTTATGCACTTTGGCAGAAAAAAAAAATCAAAGAGCAAGTTATTATTTAAATGGAGAAAAATTTCAAATTGCTGCAGTACAGCGGGACCTGGGGGTATTGTGCAAGAAACACAAAAGGTTTGTACGCAGGTAAAGCAAGTGATCAGGAAGGCCAATGGAATCTTGGCCTTTATTGCAAAGGGGATGGTGTATAAAAGCAGTGAAGTTTTGCTACAGTTTATCAGGGTTTTGGTGAGGCCACACCTGGAATACTGCGTGCAGTTTTGGTTTCCATTTTTAAGAAAGGATATACTTGCTTTGGAGGCAGTTCAAAGAAAGTTCACAAGGTTGATTCTGGAGATGAGGGGGTTGTCTTATGGGGAAAAGTTGAGTTGGTTGTGCCTCTATTCATTGGAATTAATAAGAATAAGAGGTGATCTTATCGAAACATATAAGATTGTGAGGGGGCTTGACAAGGTGGATGCAGAGAGGATGTTTCCACTGATGAGAGAGACTAGATCTAGGGGGCATAATCTTAGAATAAGGAGCCGCCCATTTAAAACTGAGATGAGGAGGAATTTCTTTTCTCTGAGGTTTGTAAATCTGTGGAATTCGCTGCCTCAGAGAGCTGTGAAAGTTGAGTCATTGAATAAATTTAAGACAAAGATAGACATTCTCTTAACCGATAAGGGACTAAAGAGTTATGGGGAGTGGGCAGGGAAGTGAGCTTGAGTCCATGATCGGATCAGCCATGATCGGATTAAATGGCGGAGCAGGCTTGAGAGGACGTATGGCCGATTCCTGCTCCTATTTCTTATGTTCTTATGTTCTTATGAATCTACCTCAAGCACAGTTGCAGAAATGAGGCCAGAGATGAGCAAACATTGCTGTGCGTGCCCTGGGGCTCACCCTTACACTATTAGTCCATTCTGATGGGGTTACAACCATTTCTGATGCTGCAGGTGGGCAGCGTGGCCAATAGTCGCTCGGAGAAAGAATTGAAACCCTGGTATAACTGATAAACCTGACTGCAATCCATATAGCCTATGGTTAATGCTTGGAGCTGAACCCCGGCAATGGTGCTGTGTAAGGGAGATATTACAGGCTCAGACTCCCAGTGTTAAGCTCATAATGGGAATCTGAGGCATGGAGGGTCCATGCACCCTGTCAGCAACACACATTGATACATTCTACACTTCAATCTTATTATTGATCATTAGCTTTCTGAACAATCATTGTAAAAGCAGTTTAACAATCAACCCATAGATACACGACTCAATCAATTGTGAGCTCACCCTCACCAGTGAGGTCATCACCTGGCTGGTCATGTGACAGCTCGAGTCACAAGACGTCACAATGAAATTCGTGACTTCACAAAAGCAGGAAATAATGACACGGTGCCTTTTCCACATAAAGCTGTCGGCTGCCTGGTCATCCAGCAGTTAAACTTTGTGTTTGACCAGGAGGAGAAGGAGGGAGAGAGTTTTTCAAAGAATTTTTTTCAAAGCAATCAACCAAAAGATTTAAAGCATTAAATTACTTCAAGACCATCGAATTATGAATCTACAAAGAAAGGTCTGCATAGGACGGACATCTCTGTGTGTGAGAAGTTCCATTCACAGGAGAGAAAGAGCCCGTGTTCAGGTCGAGACAAATAAAGGTCGAAATATCAAATCGACAACATAACAGCAGCAATACTGGTGATAATCGGTGAGTAAAAGAATAGAGCTCTGTGTTGCTACAAGTCTGTTTATCACTAGGACATATTGTGTGAAACAAGAGAAGTGATTGAATTCCAGCAAAATGGTGACAAACAGAATAAAGTGTTCGATGGCCATGATTATCAGTCTGTTTTCTGATGAAGATGACTTTGTTCCAATGAGATTAACTGAGTCACTGCAAGAGCTGGGAAGGATCAATCATAAATACGTCCTTACGCACTGCCATAAGTATCTGACCAAAAACAAGTTGCGGCCGGCCCCACGTTGGGCCTTACTAACGGCGATGACGTTGGTAATAAAGGATAACCTTGGACACTTACACACATGGCTGGCTAAAAAACTGAGTAACTTGGCTTTGATGAAAATGATCAGATCAGAGCATGTTGACAATCAGGAAGCGACAAGTTGCCTCCTGGTTAGTCTGGGTGCCAGGTTTCCCATTGAAAGTTTCAAGCACATCGAGTCGGGGTGCCAACCATGGACCCACGCATATTTCTACGTGGTGCTGACACTGGCAAGGCTGTGTAGAGCAAACGTGCATTGCTTGGTACCTCGGCTCAAGCCTGTCTTGAGAAACATGCTCCCCACACTGCATGGAGTAACTGATGGGGAAATGAAGTGGACTCTCTGTGTTTCATTGGGGCTTTTTAGTGAGAGCATTCAAATGTACCTGTCAAACCCAGAGGGGACCAGAAAACCTAAACTTGAGAAGAAGATGTTCTTTCATGAGATTTCTGCGGCTTACAATCTGCTTTTGAATTCCTGGCTGCCCATGAAAGAGCCCAAGGTGAGCAGAGCAATACTAGAAACAGTCGCCCAGATAATCCAGCTACTACCCAATGACAAACTGGACAAGGAGCTCCCCAGCTTAATTCCAACCCTTCTCTTGGTGTACCAGGAAACCTTTCCCCATGTTTCTGTCACTCGGTGTCTGTGCAGTGTCCTGCGCACTGCCATCGAGAGGAACAGTGACGTACTCGTGACACAACTGCAGATTCTGCTGATCACTTTCCATGGAACAACCCCAAAACACCTTTTCTGAGAAGCAGCTAAATGAAATCCTTTGCTGCTTCAGAGTTCTAGCTCCGGCATTTACAAGCCAGATACTAGAAATCCTTCGGATGCAACTGGCAATTGACAATGAGCAAATTCAACTCGGGGCACTGGCCGTGCTGAAGTACCTTCTCGATACTGTCCCTTCAAACATGGAGAGTCAGAAGGATCAGATTCTGAATTGTGTGCGACGATCACTTTTAACTGGGAGTAACAGAGTGAAGGGAATCCTTGCCCAGCTAATATACACCATGGCCAGTCACAATTACTTGGAGCGAGAGGGAGGAAAGCAGCTGGTGGAATTTATCATCCAACAGTGTGCTCTGCCCACCGAGGAGAACGAGGAGAGTACTGAAAGTGAAGAGGAGTTCTGCAGCGTAATGGCGGCCGTGGTTACGGATAAGGATTTAAGGAGACAGTGCGAAGGATTGCTGAAATTGATGGTGGGAACTTTACCGATTGGCGATGTCCTCTGGTCCTACCTACTGGAGTTTGTGATCACAGTAAAGTACACTGAAGCCTTTACAATAGTCTGTGGTTCCTCATATTGCGTTGGAATAAAGAGACTGATGGCCAGCAATACACAATTTGTTCTTAATTACGAGGACTATCCAAATCTTCCTGAGCCTCGTACACTGCTGACGCGGCTATTGATTGTGTCTTCTTCTCTGTGCCATGGAAAAGGCAGAGGTGTTCCTGCTCTGGGCTTACTATATCTCCTGGCAATGGACATCCACCCAGCAACAGTGAGAGTATGGGACAAGGAATTCCCAATGTTATGTAACTTTCTGGAGGAGAATTCAGAGAAGCCCAATCTCCAGAATGAGTGGGAAGAGAAACTGTTGGGGGTTGTGTCCCAGACTCTGGAAGCAATCGCGGATAAGGTGTGGATCACCCAGCTCATTGCAGAAATGACCCACTGCATTCACACCTATCGCCTGTATCCAACAGAGAGGGCTTTTCTGTACAAGTGTTTAGGGAGAGTGCTCCGACTGACCCAAGACAAAGACATCGTCAGTAAAAGTCTTCATCAGATGCTTCAGAGTGTTGAGCACAATAAAGATTTCGAGAGAGACAGGGTAGCCGCTGGAATTGGTGTGCTATAACACACTTAGATACCACGCTCACCACACTGAAGGCTTTCATGGAGTTCAATCGTTTGTGCATATCAAGTCCCTTTCCCCAGGTTGACAATCACATAATGAAAGTTAAAAGCACGCTCATTTTATGCTATGGGCAGATTATGTCACGTTGTCCTCGGGACCTCATTCTGCCCAGAATCGAGACCGACATTCTGCACAATGTGTTGGCTCTTTTCAACACCAAGATGTTTGGACTGAAATCCAAGGTGAAGGACTTGACACTGAAATTAAGTTTGACAAACACTGTGACACTGTTGGCCAAAGCTCTCCAACCCAGCGAAAAACACCCACCCTACACTCTGAGCAGAAAGGCAGAATTGCTGAGCTGCATGCAGGAGCTGATCACTGCCGAACCAAAGGAGATATTGAGCACTTGGGTTCGAAAGTCTGCCATGGACGCCTGTGCAGCCCTCATCAAACTGCAGCCTTCACTGAGCAGTGAGACTGAGCTGATTAGCATCTGTTTGAATCGTGTCTTCAGTTTGCCAGATTGGGAGAGCAGCACTGCCGACCAAAGTACAAACATGGACATGGCAGAGAGACAGAAGCTTCACACCGACACAATGGCCTCGGTGCAGTGTCTCCTGAAGCAATGCTTACTTTTGGATCTGTCTCCTGATGGGCTTCATTCTGTATTTAAAACCATGGAGACTGAGATCCAATCCACACGGGACCATGAGCGAGAAAAGGCAATGGAGAGCACTTTACAGCTGGTGACATTTTAACTGGAGAAACTGCAAGTTAGCAATAAGGTGCCATCCCATAACGTGGTGAGGATTATTGGATGTGTGGGGCTTGAATGTGCAGATCCATCGCATGTTGTAAGGGAGGCAGCCATTAAAAGCTTGTATGGATTGCTGTATATCCAGTTACACCTTGAAGGCTTTCCAGTGGGTCATCAAGATAAGGAAGTGGAGCATCTGAAAGCCATCAAAGGCGGATTGAAGCAATTTACCAGTCAGGCCCACTTTCAAACCTGCACTGCTGTCGGTAACGTTTTATCCAAGTGCATAGCCCATGAGCTGTTGAACACTCTGCTCTTCACGGTCTTTAAAGGGCTGACAGACAAGCACGGGAACATTTCCTGCACAGCTTCTATTGTGACAAATGTCCTCATTACAACACGTGGAACCACCCTTGCAGACGTTTGGGGAACAATCAAAGTATTGAGCCGTCACTTGCGTTCAATTACTGAGCCGCGGGTGAGAAATGCAGTGACGCAATCAATCTCCATTCTGGCCTCACACCATCTGCCAGCAGTTTTGTCCGCTCTCCTCACTTACCCCATTCCATTTGATGGATATATTTGTGACATATGGCGATCCCTCCTGACACGTAATGCATTAGCACCGGCCAAATTCTTACTGAACAACATCAAATCATTGTATGATGACGGCAGATATTGCCATGTCACAGATACAAAAGATTCAGCAACTCAGCAGTCTTTAGCTGTCCTCTGTGCTCTTCGTGATGTGGTATGTGAGCCTGACTCAGGGCACGTGATAAACAGTCTCTACTCCCAGTTAGTCAGCACCCTTCTGATTCATCTCAGCTTCATTGTCTGGGTTCGCTTTCCGACCAACTTTCTGACAATTCCAAAGGCTGGGAACACCTTCGGCCCTGCTCTAAGACTGAATTATGCCGACGCTTGCCATTACTCAGCTGAGATTCTTCGAGCTGTCCTGTCACAGGGAAAGGGAGATGATCGCATCATGAGAGAAATGGGAGGTTGGGATCTCATCGTGAGCCCAAGAAAGCACCATGAGGGGGTTACACTGCTGGCAAGCACATTGACCGCGTGTGCTGCCCCGCATCTGATCAGCATTGTGGAGCAACTCACTCCTTGCCTTGTCAACAAAGGAGAGAGTCAGAGGATCACAATAGCTGCCTTCTTTGGGGAGCTTTTAAATCATTCCGTGGTGTGGGACTTGTTGCTGATGGATACCCTTCTGGAGAGTGTGTTTCGATGTTTGCTTGATGAGTCCGCAATTGTCCAATGGCTTGCTGTACAAGGTTTGGGAAATGCTGCAATTGGAGCTTCTCAACGGATTGACACATAATGCACCAAACTGTTGTCCACAATGTTATCTGTGATTGACCAGAAGTCCAAACCCGAGAATCTCATTGCAGTTGAGGCAATGTCGAGCATGTGCAAAGTTCTGGGTCAGCTCCAGAAGGATTATACAAATCCCATTCTTGGTGATGTGGCACTGGCAGTTCAGCCTTACTTGAAAGATCAGCATGAGACAATGAGAGCTGCGGCGTTTAACGTTCTTGGCAAGCTAATAAGATTTGGGAGTGTGGAAATGAACGCTCCACATATGGAGCACATCAAGTCCACCTTGATCCGCTTGCTGCTACATATCAACGCTGAGAGCATTGAAGTCACCAACGTCTGCAAATCCGTGCTGAATTCCTACGCTCCAGTAATGGAGTCAGCAAACATATCCAAGATGTTCCAAGAACTTTCCTCGGAGGAGACCACCCTGGATTATGAGAACTATTTAAGCAACATCTCCAGGCACATTGCCAAAGACTTGGACAACCAGATCCCCTTGTACATAAGGAGCTGTGCCGCCTTCCTAAGGAATGTGCGTCCTGCGGTCAGAGGGAACGCATTGACATTCCTCGCTTTCCTCATGTACAATGCCCCACGACATTATTACACATCACAATCTGCAGCTCAGATTTGTGAGCAGATAATTGCCTTGCTGTCAGATCACGAGCAAGATGTCAGAACGAAAGCAGCCAAGGCGATGCGATACCTCTACATGTATTAGGGACCATCAGAACAAAATTATTGTCATGTATGCGTTCGTAGTGTGTTTGGAAATGAGTCTGGAGTCCAAAAATTCGCAGACCCAAAATAGGCAAAAGGGGGAAAGTGGAGGGGGAAGGGATTTGGCTGCGGCATGGGGGGGAGGGAGATGGAGAGTGATCCTGGGCGGGGCATTGGGGGAGGGGGAGGAGGGAGTGATCCTGGGCGGGGCATCGGGGGAGGGGGAGGGGGAGGGGGATTGTAAGAATGGCAGGCCGGGATGGGCGGGGGTGAGGTGAGAATCGTTGCCTCGTGAGGTAATCGGAAACTTCGGGGGAGGAGGGGATTTGTAGGCCTCATGGGGGTAATGCGAGGCCTGTGGGATAGGGGGGATGGGAGCCCTCGGAGGTGGATTGGAGGCCTTGGGGGAGGTCTCCTATCATGGGGCCGGGGTGTGGGTGAGGCAGGGATGCTGGATCGGCACTTACCTCCTGGATCCAGCAGGTCTCGCCGTACTTTCGCTGGTTGATTCCCCGAGGCCTGAGAAACCCGACCAGCCAGGGTTACATGTGAAATGGAGGTTTCAATCTGAGGCATGCCAGCCGCATTATAATATTTAAATGAACCCCCCACCTCCTATGAGCAGGTTGGCTGCAATCCCGCCGGGCCCGCCCACATTAAACCGGCAGTGGTCGGGAGAAGGGTGTTACTCCCTGTGGGGAAGGGTCTATCTCCTGTCAGATCCCCTCCATCCCCGACAGCCCAGTGGCGATTGAGGACTTGCTGTGGGCACAAACCCAGCGCCCACCATCCCTTGGTACAGTTTGTTGCACCACCAACATGTTCACCCACCTGTCTCACGGAATCCTCTCTTATCCTCAGTTTGGTGAAGCAGAATGCAGAGTCCACAAAGAACTCCGTGTACTTCAAAACCTAATATCCATCTGCAAGGAGTGGGTGGGCTGTGGGGAGCACTGTCTGTTTATTCTCTGTCACTATCAAACATGGCTGCAAACCCTCCCTTTGTCGATTTCTGCCTTTCTCAGTGTTTATTGTGTAATCTAACTTTCTACCAATAACCTTCATAAATAAGCTGCCTGTGGGCTAGAAATTGCCTGGAGATCGCCCGCGCCAGATCCTACGCGGTATTGGCGCGGTTGGGTCTTTCCCACGGCCGGAATGCTTGGGTCCAATTCAAAAGTCAACTTCTCACAACTTTCAGCTCTAGAGGAAATAACACTGATTAATATTCATGGCCAAGGGTGTGTCAAAAAGATGTCAAAATGGATGCTCCTTAAAATCAAGCTTTGGGGCATCTGCCGTAATTTTTCTTTTTTGTGGCTCCGTCTCAGTGACATTTGATTTGTCTGAAGCTTTTGTGGAACGCCGTGTGACGTCTTACTCTGTTAAAGGCGGTGCATAAATGCAAGTTGTTGTTGTTGTAGTATTTACATCGTTGACTCCCTGTTTCAGGTTTCAAAGAAAACGTGCTGTTTGAGAAGGCATGTGGCATACTTACCATTATTCGCCGAGGTATATTGTACAAGAGCAGTGAAGTTATGCTTGAGCTATATAAAACATTACTTGGGCTACAGCTAGAATACTGCATAGACGTCATTGAAAGATGTAATTGCTCTAGAGAAGGTTCAAAAGAGATTTACGAGGATGTGCCTGGACTGGGGAATTTTAGCTATGAGTAATGATTCGGTAGGCTGGGTTTGTTTTCATTGGAACATAGGAAGCTGAGGGGAAACATTATTGATGTGTTCAAAATTATGAGTGGTAGAGAGAGACTGGACAGGAGCGACCTATTTTTATGAGCAGATTGGTCAACAAACAGGGGACTTAGATTTAAAGTCATTGGTAGCAAGTTTAAAGGTGATTTGGCGGCAAATGTCTTCAACCAGAGCAAGTTGGGAGTCTGGAACTCACTGCCTGAAATGGTGGTTGAGTCAGAAACACTCACCACATTTAAAACGCGTTTGGATATGCACTTGAATTGCAATAATCTACAGGGCTACGGACTAAAAGCTGGAACATGGGAATCCTCTGGATAGCTCTTTGTTGGCCGTGTTGGCCGGATCCTTCTTCCATGCTGCAAATAACTATGATTCTATGATTCAGTTCTAAGCGAGGATCTAACTTCAGATAAAGCGGACGTGTAGACTTTACAGGTAGAATTAAGAGATAAGAAAGGATTTCAGACAATAGTGGGAGTTGTGCATAGGCACCCTAGTCGCAGCTGTGAAGCACTAGAATATATAAATGTAGAGAAGAGACAAACGTGTCGTCAAGACAGTGTGGTTTTAATACGGGATTTAAATTTTCATACATATTGGGATAATCGGACTAGCACCTGTCAGAAAGATGTTTCTCATTGGAATAGAAAACGTTTAGTGGCGATTTATGACATAAGTTCAAAATTATGAAGTGTTTTGTTATATAAAAAGGAAAAAGCTTTAAAATGTCGCATTTAACGTGATAAAATCTCGATCGGCCCAGATGGTTTATGAAACCGACACCTTACCACTTGCCCACCGCACCCTGAAAATCTCGTGCTTTGTCTGTTGCAAGGACACGTTGGGCTAAATGGTTTCCTTCTATGCTGAAAATTTCTATGGATTTATGGTTCAGTCACTGAGGTGATGTTCCTACCAATGTTCTGTTATAGAAGGAGTTACATGATTTTCACCACGCCACAATAATGTAAAGATAATATTTTTCCTGTTTCATTTTCTGCGGAGTTGATACTAGAGTTGGAAAAATCAATCTTCAACGATCATGCCCACTTCTGACTTTATGATGAAGGGCAGATCATTGATGAAGCAGGTGAAGATGAATTCCTGCAGCATAGCCTGGGCTGAGATGATTGGCATCGAACACCCACAACCATCTTCTTTTAGGCGAGGTATGTATTCTGCAGTGGAGATTAACCCCGCGATGACTTCAACTTAGGAGCCTCCTTGTTGAAACATTCGGCCAAATGCTGCTTTGATGTCAAGGACAATCACTCTCGCCTCATTTTAGAATTAATCACTTTTGGCCATATTTGGACCAAGGCTGTAATTATGTCTGGAGGCTGGGGGTCCTGTCGGAACTCAAACTTAGCAACGGCGAGCAGTTGGGTCATCCTACGTTCGTGAAAGATGCTACGGGAATGCAAGCTCGTGACTTTGCTGTTTGAAAACATCGCACACTTGCATGATGTATATTTCTAGGATCAAATGAGTCATCGAGCTGAAATCTTATTCCTACCTTCCTCTTCGCACAGACCCTATCAGGGCTTCAAAGCATTGCACGTTTTAAAATGTCAGTTTTAAAGAAATTGTTTCATTTTATATTTCTTAAAGATGAAGAAGGCACAACAGGCAGCCAGATATCCCAGTTTGCCGACTATGCAAATATTGGTGATATAGTAATTAGTACAGATGATAGCGCATACTTATAAAGATATAGTGATAGTTTAAATGAATGGACGATTCAGTGGCAGATAGATTCCAAACAGGTAATTGTATGGTCACCCATTTTAGATCACAAAGTTTAGATCCGAGTACTAATTAAATGGAGCACAGCTCGGAGGGATGGATTTCCAAAGTGGTTTGCAGTCTCAGTGCGCATACCGCTAAAATGCAGTCGCAAGTTACGAATATATTCGAAACAACTAATGGCATGTTAGGCTTTATAACTATGGGTTAGACTATAAAGCAATGGAAGTTTTTCTTCAACTGAACAGAGATGTAGTTAGACTATAACTGGAGTCCTCTAAGTTATAGAATATAATAGATTCATAGAAGTTTACAGCATGGAAGTAGGCAATTTCGGCCCATCCTGTCCGCGCCACTGTTATCCAGCCTAATCACACTTTCCACCTTAAGCTCAATAACCCTGCACGTTATGGCACTTCAGTTGCACATCCAAATACTTTTGAAACATGCTAAATGTTTCTGCCTCTACCACTCTTTAGGTAGTGCGTTTTACACAGCCACAACTATCTGCGTGTGGAAATTTCCCATCACATCTCCTGTAAACCTTCTCTAATCAGTATACATGTATGGTTGCTGATTGTTGAGCCCTTTGCTAAGGGCAATAAGCTGTTTCTATCCATTATATCTAGTCCCCTTAAGGGCACGGACCCTTAGAAATGATAGGCTGGATTGGAATGTGTTCAGTTCATACTCACCAGAATGTTATCAGGATGCCACGGGTTAAATTATGAGGAGAGATTACATAAACTTGGCCTGTACTCCCTGGAATATAGCAGGTTAAATGGTGATTTTATTGAGATTTTTAAGGTTTTGAAATGAATTGATAAGATAGATAGAGATAAAGCTTTTTTCACCGTTCGTGGGGGAGTTTACGACAAGAGGACATAATGTTAAAATCAGAGACAGGCTATTCGGCAGAGAGTTAGGAAAATCTTCTTCGCGCAAAGGGTGATGGATTTATCTTCTACAAAAAGCAGGTATACTAGCTCAATTAAAAATGTTAATTTTAGATTGATAGTTTTTGCTAGACATTGGTTAAAATGATGTGGATCCAATGCAGATGGATGGAGTTATGAAAGAGCTCAGCCAAGATTTAACAGAATGGCGAATAGGCACAAGGGGCGAAATAGCCTAATCCTGTTCCTTTGTTCAGTCAATTGGCAAACACCTATTATAAATAAAGAAACGTTGTCTCGAAGGGTGAATTACAAATATATCATTTGCAGAGATTATGGACCGCTTCCACGCTTTCATGCAAACAAGCATTAAGTCTAATTCTCAAACCAATTAATTGAACATTTACTTGGAGTGGATTGGAAACCACGCAGGCATACATCAGTTGGATTTTAATTCCAACGCCTTAAAAACTCGGCGATCTCGTCATGGGCACGCTGCAGTGCAGTGCTTGCAAATTTGGCAAATCGCTTGGTGACTTAAAATTTAACTTTCAATGCAGAACAAACTACACGTCTGCATACTCTGCAAACATGGGAGGATATATATCTCGTAAAAACTGTGGATGGTGAAAATCTGAACTGCAAAACACAGCACTTAGGTAAATAACGCATTGAACTGGTCGTCCGGAACTCGACAACAAACCCCCTTGCATTCACCCACAGAACATGTAATCTTCCCGTCAACACTGAACATCTTTTAATGAATAATGTAAAATGCACGTCAACGACTCAGTATCAGCAATCTCAGACTAAACCAGCGAATAAGGCATAAACCATAAGGTATGGAGTAAACTGATATGGGGAGCGATGGAGAGAGCGCCAGAGAGAAAGTCATATTTGGACGGATAAACTGATCCCCATTGAGAAAAGCGTACACAAATTGACTGCAACTGGGATAGACAGAAAGCGACATTGACACACGGAAAGAAAGTTAGAGTCAGAGAGAAATAGAATGAATAATAGAGGGAGAAAAAGAGAACCAGCACACTAAATGTGAGAAAATCCCTGCCGGCACGGCCGGGAATTAATTCCGTGAGGTTTACAGGTGAAAAAAAAAGCTCACTGAGAGAGAGGATTGTAGCATCACAGAAGCATCGGATGAGACACTTTCCCCAGAGCTCGCCAAACTGTTCGCCATCAACTATTTACCCAATTCCCTTCTAGAGGTGGTCATCACGCAGCTTAAGAGCGTGCAGGTAGAGAGGGAGTGGGTGATCAGCAGACAGAATAGGAGGACGAGGCAGGTAGTGCACGAGCCCCCGAGTCCATCTCACTCGCCAACAGATATTATCTTCTGAGTACCTGTGTGGAGATAGTGCCTCTGACGACTGCAGCCACATCCAAATCCACGGCACCGAAGGTGGTTCAGCTGCACAGGGGAGGAGAGAGAAGAATGGAAGAGGTATACTGGTCGGGGTTTCAATAATCAGGGGAGCAGACAGGCGTTTCTACCACCGTAGATGTGACACCAGAATAATATTTCATTTCCTGGAGGCAAGGATGTCACCGAGCGGCTGCAGGGCATTCTGTTGGAGGAGGGTCATTAGCCAGAGGTCATTGTACAAACTGTTACCAATGACATAGGGAGAAAGAGGGGTGAGGTCTGCAGGCAGAGTTTGGGGAAATACGAGAGAAGTTAAAAAGTAGGACCAGAAAGGTAGTTATGTCCGGAATACTCCAGTTGCTACGAACGAGCAAGTCGAGAAATAGGAGGATAGAGCACGTGAATGCATGGCAGGAGAGATGGTGCAGGGGGGAGGGTTTAATTTCCTGAGACATTTGGACTGGTTTTGGCGGAGTTGGGACCTGTACAAGCCGGACGGGTTGCACCTCAACAGAGCCAAAATTAATAACCTCGCATTGCGGTGGGCCGGGGGAGGCGGTGGTTGCTCGTGCTGTTGGGGAGAGTTTAAACTAGTTTGGCAGGAGATGGGAACCTTACAATAGATTCAATAGGGAGGGGCGTAGAGTTTGAATTAAAAAGCAAAAAGGTACAAAGTGAGTTTGTAGGGCAGAGGAAACAAGCAGGAAAAAAGGGTAAAAAAACAAATTTTAAAAGAATTTTGTCTAAATGCACGTTGCATTCCGAACAAAACAGATGAGTTGAAGGCACAAATAGATACAAATGAGTAATATCTGATAGTCATTATATAGACGTAGTTGCAACGTGACCAGGACTGGAAAGTAAATATTCAGGGGTATTTGACATTTCGGAAGGATAGACAATAAGGAAAAGGAGGTGGGGTAACAATGTTAATGAAAGATGGGATCAGTGCGTTCGTGAGAAACGATATTGGCTCTGAGGATCAAGAGATTGAATCAGTTTGGGTGGAGATAAGAAACAATAACGGCGAAAAGTCGTTGTTGGGCGTAGTCCATCGACCCCCAAAGAGCAGCTGCACGGTTGGACGGAGTATAAATCAATAAATAATGGAGGATTGTAAAAAAGGCACGGCAATAATCAGAGCGGCTTTTAACCTTTATAGGTTCTGGATAAAATTAATTGGTCAGGATAGACTTGAAGAGACGTTCAAAGAGTTTATCCGGGATACGAAGGACACGAAACAGACAGAGAGAGAGAGAGAGAAACAGAGAGAAAGAGTGAGAGAGAGAGAGAGAGAGAGAGAGATAGTGATGGAGGGGGATATAGAGTGAAACAAAATGAGAGAATGAGGGTGAGTGAGAGGGAAACAAATAGACAGAGGGATGAGGGATAGTGCAAGGGAGAGTGAGGATGACAAAGAGGCGGAAAGGGATAGAGCGAGAGAGAGAGAGAGAGAGAGAGAGAGAGATAGAGAAAGAAGGAGGGGGAGAAAGAGAAAGAGTGATGGTGCGTGAGTGAAAAACAAACGGACAGAAAGCGAGAGAGAGCGAGAGCGAGCGAGGGAGGCGGGAGGGTGTGGGCCGAGGGAGAGGGAGTGAGGGAGAGAGAGAGAAATAGACAGAAAGAAACTGCCGTGAATTTGCTGTATTTTCCCCAATCGAGGGCAGGAACACGAAGTTCCAACACAATTACTTTTTTTCACGTTTCGAATCCTGAAAGGTGCGACAAAATGTAAGTCATTTCGTTCATCATATTTACTAACTGCGAGGGATAACAATTAAATAGGCTGATAAGGATATTTGTCTCTCTCTTTGTCCCTCTCCCTTTCTGTCTCTGTCTCTGTCATTGGCCCTCTCTCTCGCTCTCTCTGACTCTCCGTGTCCCTCTCCCTTTCTGTCTCTGTCTTTATCTTTGGCCCACTCTCTCGCTCTCACTGACTCTCCTTGTCGCTCTCCCATTCTGTCTCTGTCTCTATCTTTGGCCCTCCCTCTCGCTATCACTGTCTCTCCTTGTCTCTCTCCCTTTCTGTCTCTGTCTGTATCTTTGGCCCTCTCTCTTGCTCTGTCTGTCTCTCCTTGCCCCGCTCCCTTTCTGTCTCTGTCTCTGTCTGTGGCCCTCTCTCTCGCTCTCTCTGTCTCTCTTTGTCCCTCTCCCTTTCTGTCTCTGTCTTTGGCCCTCTCACTCGCTCTCTCTGTCTCTCGTTGTCCCTCTCCCTTTCTGTCTCTGTTTCTACCTTTGGCCCTCTCTCTCGCTCCCTCTGTCTCTCCTTCTCCCTCTCGCTATGTGCCTCTGTCAATGTCTTTCGGCCATCTCTCGCGCGCTCTGTCTCTCCTTGTCCATATCCCTTTCTGTCTCTGCCTCTGCCTTTGTCCTTCTCTCTCGCTCTCTCTGTCTCTCCTTGCCCCTCTCCTTTTTTTTTCTTTCTCTGTCTTTGCCCCTCTCTCGCACTCTGTCTCTCTTTGTTCCAATCTCTTTCTGTACTTGCCTCTCTCTTTGTCCATCTCATCCCTTCGGACTATCTCTCCCCTTGCGTCCTTCTCTATTCTCTCTCTCTCTCTCTCTGCCTAATACCGGCAGATTAGCGAAACACATGGTCAATGAAAGAAACAGATTAGTGTCACTGTCGTATTTCAAAATCGCAAAATGAAGGAATTGCTGCTCCCGTGATAAGTGCTCCGGTAGAATTGTTAAATGTTGGAAGTTTCTGAGGTGCGGGGGAGGCGGTGGGGAGGCGCTCGGTTGTGGAGGCAGTTGCTCCTTGCACCTGAGACCTCGAGAGTCAAGGAAATAAGATTAGTTACAGGCTTTCGCGAAAATAATTGCATTTTGGGTTGGTGCCTTAGCAGTTATGGATCTATGAAGTATTCAGATATTTTACATCTGCTGCACAGGACATGAAGAGGCCATTCGCCACAATTGGTCTTTTCAGGCGTTTATGCTCCACAGGATCATTCTCCAACTCTACTTCATCTAAGTCTAGCAGCATATCCTTCGATTGCCATGTCGCTCATGTTCGTATCCAGTTCCTCCTTAAATGCCTATCTGCTATTCACCTCAACTACTCCCTGTGTTAGCTAATTCCACATTCTAACCTCTCTTTCTCCTGATCTCCCTATTGGATTCATGAGCGACTTCCTTATATTGGTGACTTCCAGTTTTACTCAGTGTGACACAAGAGCTTTCCAATCCTCACCACCGGCAGGACACTAAGAAATCCGTCAGAAGCAGCATTCACCACCAGAACCGAAATCTTGCTCGGTTTAACCGCCTGTTGTCAGCGGGCTGCAGCATATCCGATCCGACAATGCAAATCAGAACCGACTGTATCTGGAAACAGTTCAACGATCATTGTTGAGACTTTGAGTATTTCAAGGACTGTAGCACATCCAATGATGAATATGCGAAACAGGACGGACAGAATCTGGAAGTTACAAAAGGTCAATGTGTGGCCTTGTGTCAAAACTGCAACCAGAACATGGGCTATATATAAACGAGGTCGGTATATAGGAGTGCGCTGTTGTAAAATAAATATTCGGTGTCGAATATTTAGATATAAAATGTGAAAGTGTAGATGTACATTTGTCACATTTTTAAAATTTTTTAACTAAGATAGAAATTCACTGTTGATTTTATGGTAAATTGTTACTTTTTGCTCTCTCAGTTTTCGTGTTTGACAGTTTGGTTTTGACTACAATTTTCGGCGATAACCGCTCTATATCTTGATACAATCAGTCTATATTCCATTCCTCAATACACACAGTCAACAGGACTGAAAACATGGGACTCTATTAGCCACAACCACCCCGATAAATTGTCCTTCACTCTTAAATTCTCCTTTCTATCCTCAAACCCCATTTTACTCGATTTTTTAACCTGTTCTTCACTCCGTAACCCGCCATCGTCGACAACTATCCTTTCAGATGCCTGCACTTTGTCTTCATTTAGCCTAACTCAATTACCTAAACATTTCCTTTACCCCTCATAATAGTGCTAAGTCAGTAGCACATTTATATTACATTTGCTCCACGACAAATTTATTTCATGTTAATAGGAGATGCTTATTTCACAGCCTGAGAAAAGCAGAAAAGTTTAAGCAGGAAAGGCAATGAATTTCTTAATGTCGATGGGACAGTTTCTACAATAGGTATTGGAGCCGGAAAAGGAACCTGTCAAATTAGATTTGACGATGAACAATCGACCAGAATCAGTTATCAACTGAACGTCTTGCTAATAATGTTGGTAATATGATTACAATTGTTACTGTTTTTAAGAGGCATAATGGAGACAGAAACCACGTTTTTAACTCAAAGTATGACCAAGCTGAAGGGATGCCAAATGTAATAAAAGCAGATGTCAAATAACGTGCAAGGAATATACAAGTTAGCAACAAATGTTTATTTGAGTATATTAATAGAATAGGAGAGGCAAGAGAAAATGGTGTCACTTTAAAGACAGATGCAGCAAAACTATGATAGAAAGTAAGGAAATGGAATAATGGATAGCTAGCTAGTTATATATTAGTGAACAAACAGTAGGGTGTAATTGTAGTAAACCATGGGAGGTGCTGTTCTGCAGCGATCTGTGCTGTGACCACTGCGGTTCATAAAACCAAAAGCCATTCGGCCTTCCAGCAACAGTTAGCGAAGTGAATGATATGTTTTAATTACCTTGAGGGTAAATCCAGGGACAATGATGTATGGATGATGAACTCAGGAATGCTGAGCGGTTTTAGGCTCTCCAGTCAGATTGTCATCTCTTCTGGAGACGTGGCTTCGAATCTTACATTTGACATACAAACATTTCCTTGTATAGAATCTTTTTATGAAGTTTCTGCATTTTTGGCGCAGTTGATTTATACCTTCCAGGAAACGATGTCGCCTTGCATCCACGGCGGGTTTGTTTTAATAGTTCGAAGTATGTATTGTGTTGGGGTCAGCAGAATAGGGCCAGTCAAATAAAAACATAAGAAATAGGAGCAGGATTAGGCCATTTGCCCCCTGGGAGCCTGCGCAGCCATTCAATAAGTTCAAGGCTGGTCAGATCGAGGACTCAGTTCCACTTCCCTGCTGGGTGCCCGTAACGCTTCACTAACTTATCGTCCAAAAGTAAGTCTACCTCTATCTTAAATTTATTCAATGACTCAGCCTCCACAGCTCTTTGGGGCAGCTAATTCCACAGATATCCGACTCTCTGAGAGAAGAAAGTTCTGCTGATCTGTTCGAAATGGGCGAATCCTTATTCTTAAAGTATGCCCCCTAGTTCTAGATTCCCCCACTAGTGGAAACGTCCTATCGGCAACTACCATATTGAGTGAGTCCCTTCATTATCTTATATATTTAAATAGGATCACCTCTCTTTCTTATAAACTCCAATGAGAATAGGCGAAATCTGCTCACCATTTTATCATAAGCCAACCCCTTTATTGCAAGAATCAACCAAGTGCTCCTTCTATGAAATGTTTTAATAAGGTGAACACAACTGTAAGCAGTACTCTGCTAGGTGCGGTCTTACCACTACCCTGTACAGTTGTAACAGGACTTCTCTGCTTTTATTCTCCATCCCCCATACAATAACCGATAGCATTCCTGATTACTTGCTCTTGTGCATACTCTTTTGTTCTGTTTCATGCACAGGGACCGTAAGGTCCTTATGTATTGCAGCATTTTGTAATCTCTCTCAATTTAAGTAATAATATGCTTTGTTATGTTTTCTGACAAGTGGATAACTTCACAATTTCACGCATTTTATTGCTTCTGCCAAATGTTTACTTCGCCTATGTATAAGCCTTTGTAAATTTCTTGTTTAATTTTCAGAACTTGCTTTCCAACCTATCTGTGCTTTATCAGCAAACTTGGTTAAATTACACTCGGTCCCTTCATCCAAGTCATTGATTTAGATTGTAAATAGTTGAGGCCCCAGCACCGATCCCTGTGGCACCTCACTAGTCACTGTTTGCAAGCGGATAATGACTCATTTATAATCCCTCTCTGTTTCTGTTATTTAGCCAATCTTCCATCCATGCTAATATGTTACCTCCAACACCTGAGCTATTATCTTTCGCAGTACCATTTTACGTGGCATCTGATTGAATGCCTTCTGTAAATCCAAATATACCTCAACCACCGGTTCCCCTTAAACAACCTGCTCGTTACATCCGCAGATAACTCAGGAAAATTTGTCAAACATGATTTCCCTTTCCTAAAACTAGGCTGACTCTGTTTGACTGCAATATTAATTTGCAACTGTGCTGGTACTGCTTCCTTTATAATGAATTCCATCAACTTCCCAATGACAGATATTAGGTTAACTGGTCTATGGTTTCCTGCTGTTTCCCTCCCTTCTTTTTTATATGGGGACTAAACATTTTCAGGTTTCCAATCAGCTGGGATCTCTCCAGACGCCATTGAATTTTGGTAGATTGCAAACAATATCTATGCAGCATCTTCGTTTAAGACCCGAGGCTGCAGACAATCAGCTCCAATAGACGTGGCTGGCTTTAGTTCCATTATTTTACTGAACTCATTTTCTTTAGTGATAGTGATTGTATTAATTTACTCCTCAATATAGGCCCTTAATTATCTATTATGGGATATTCTTAGTGTCTTCTACCGTGAATACCGGTACAAAATATGTGTTCAAAGTCTCTCCCATTTTCCTGCTCCCCGTTATTTATTTCCTAGTCTCAACCTCGTGCGCAATTCTCTTCATCTTTTATATAACTGTAGAACCTCTTAATATCTGTTTATATATTTCTTGTTTCTTTACTCTCATAATCCATGTTCACTCTATTATTTTTTCAGTCGTCCTTTGCTGTTATTTTTAAATAATCTGGCCTCCCAGTAATCTTGCCTACATTGTATACCATTGATTTTAATTTGATACCATCCTTTACTTCGTTAGTTTGCCATGGTTGGTTCTCCCTTCTCTTAATGTCTTTCCTTCTGACTGGAATATATTGTTGTGGAGAGTTAGGAAATATCAACTTAAATATCCGCCATTGCTCATCAACATTCTTAAACTTAAATCTGTATTACCTATCAACTTTAGCCAACTCTGCATAGCTTTGGAAGCGACTTTATTTAAGATCATTCTGTTAAGAATCAATCCATTGGTCTCAAATGTTGATGTAATCAACATCATAAATTATCGGATAGGTGTTAAACCATTCCACAGAAATCTACAGCGGCTTTTGAAGAATGTTCACATGAACTTTCATATTTACAGCATGGTTAAAAAAAAACTCAATTAAAATTCTGTTACAACAATCAATTACCTGTGATTTTTGTAATTAAACTTGATTGTCTCCAATTTAGATTCACATCTCTTTGTGAGTTGTTATTGGGTTAAATGCAACGGTTTTTGCTTCTCTGATTATTCGACTTTAATTAACGGTATCTATATTGTTATTTAATGCATTGGGCTGGAGGATCTGTGTTAGTTATCAATGTATTTTTGAGCGCTTCAATTATTCAGTCTGGCCTCAATCGACCATCTCATATCCCCGAAGTGGGAGACGGCAAACCATCTGTGACATTCGATTTCAACGTTTGCATTAATTAACCATGCTGATATTTATAAAATGTGATGTTCAGAAGATAACCACTCATGTTACATTAGACTTTCTGAAGCATCAAAAGTTTCACATACGCTCTGATAGATCCCGAGCTAGCCTTACTCACTCCAATACCTCCTCAGCATCATTAATAAATCCTGAATTTCCCTTACTATCTCTGATACCTACTAAGCCTGGATTACCCGCTCTGATATCTTCTGAGGTCCCTTAATTTCTCCAAAATATTTTGAGAGTCAGTTATCTCTGATATCTACTGAGAACCCTCATAATCACATGACACAATTTCAGAAACCCTTCAATTGCCAAAGATCCTCTGAGATCCCCTTGCTCTCAGAATCCACAATAGGAAATTCTGAGACTCCCCGATACCATGAGCAAAGTTATATTTATATAAACAAAGTCAGTCAGTCAGTCATGTCTTGTCTTGTCTTGATTTGATTTGTATTTGAAAATAAGGGGGAAGGAGCTCATCATGTCACACAGCCCATCCGCAAGCTCTAGCTAAACTCGCTATGTTTCTAATTTATATAATTTGCCCGAATGCGTGTTGAATCAAATCAGTGTGGATTCAAGTTGCATATAATGCATTTTTCCTCCCATGACATGAAATGCACAGTAAGATCGCGCAGAACTTTTCCACGCACTCTCTCACTGACACAAACAAACCAACAAACTAAACATTCTGCACCCTCAAAAGGCAGTTTTTGAAATTTGAAATTTGAAATCCGGGACAGACAGCACATTCCTTTTAAACAGATAGATAATGATCCGATAATGATAGCACACCATTTTGGAGAGACAGAGAATGACCCCGGGCAGGCCAGCACATCACCTTAAAAGGGATACAGAAAAACAATGAACAAAAACAAAACATTCAGTAAAACTCAGCAGGTCGTGAACATTCCGTGGATGAATTTCCCGGGCTCACGTTCAGTCAGATGATCATTCCGATATTTTAAGAAAAATATAAAGTTTACAGATTTTTCCACGAAAATAGCGCCTGGAAAAAGATAGGCAGCGAGGAAGGACAAAAGGGGATGCCTGTGATACAGTGGAGCGTAGGAGTGATTGAATAATAAATGGCACAATGCGAAAAGGCAAAGTGGGTGGTAAGCGGGCAATAAAGTAACAAAGGATGGACCAGAGGATATGTTAGTGTGAATAGCAGAACCATTAGCAGACAATGGGAGTGGTGCTTATGATCCGATACATTGAACTGAATGTTGAGGCCAGAACACTATAACATGCCTGGAATGTCGGGTTTGAACGCCTTTTAATCAGACCGGGCAGCTTGGCCACCCCGGATTGATTTCCTGCACGGTTTAAATTCTGCAGCCAAGGGACTAAATCCAAAGCCAGCTTCCCACATCTTTTCAGCGCGAGAGAAACAGGACGCACTCATATTCAGGGCAGAGTCTGTTTCACGTTGAATTTGAGATTGACGCTGAATGTATTCTTATCCCGATGGAGGTGAGCTCATGCGTGCAGAAAGGAAGATACACTGATCAAGTATTTGCCGGAATCAAACCGGGGTTTCGGTTGTCCAATGAGATAAAGAGCCTTGTACATCAAAGAGACATGAACTTTACTCAGTTCGGTGAGTTTCACTTTGTTCCTGGGAATCTCAATGATTTTTGGACGCTGTGTGAATAACGGAGTGCAATCACATGTTTTAATTTGAAACATGTCAGTTTTCTCACATGTCGACCGGCTGAGAAGTCGCTTTTTGACTAAAAGTTGGCAGTGCTCGTCCGGGATCTCTCGCATTTCAATTATTAAAATCCCAAAGCGAGTATCATACCGCTAGACCAACGAGTCGCCGACAGTGAGGTATGTAGCTCTCAGATTCTGACGTTAGTTTGCTATTCGGCCCATCGTGCCTGTGCTGACTGTCAGAGACCGATCTCATGAGTCCCCCTCTCCATCGTCCTGCTAATGTTTTCCTTTTGATGAAGTGATTATTTTTTGAGACATTACTTCACCAACGATCTGCATCCTTGTCAGCAAAAAGGTGAATTTGGCAATGAGGTTAAATGTGATTGAATAAAAAAAAACGAGTGGAAAATGTTTAACACAATAACGACGAAGCTGGGGGCATACTGGATCAGCAGTCCATTGCCTGAACCTCTCAGTCACCTTGTCTTCTATTAACTGCAAAGTCAGACATCCATCCCCTACTTTTTGCATTCAAACAGAAATAATGTGCACGCAAGTCTACTTCACCGCTTGTTTTGCCCGTGCAACAAGATCGACAGTGATGAAAATTTGCCATTAGCTTCTTAATGCAAACAGCCTTCCTTTACTTCAGGTGAGTGACTGTCCGAGATGGTTGGTTTTGAGGCAGAATCAAAACAACGAATATAAAATTTCACGCAGCGCGTTAGCTGACCGCAGCAGGACTCGCACCTGCAATCTTCTGATAACATCACAATTACAATCGAAGTCAGACACCTTATCCATTAGACCACGCGGCCGCTCCATTCGGTGCCAAATTTGTTGTTTTTTATATTGAGAGCAAATTTGGGACAAGGATTATATCAAGGAGTGGATATCGGAAAACATGAGCATATTTTGAGTAATGAACAGATGCGCTGCGATATGGATATACACGGACACAGGCAACGTCAATGTAGCTTGAAACACAACAGTTTAACAATTCGGTAATCAGAGCTGATAATCACACTCCTTTTTAAATGTACAGGATGTTCCGGACAATGAGAAAATAAGTTTTAAAGGGGCAATTGATGAACCGGAACTGACAAACATCCCGTTGAAACAGACACCGAATGATCCTGGACAGGAAGCACATCCCTCTTACACAGCTGTAGAATGGCCCTTCATGGATGGCAGTTCCCTTTCAGAAGAATAAAGTGGGATTTCTATCATTCCTGAATGCAATTGTGCTGTGCGTGATTGAGCGCGGTTCTCATGAGCACGCGGGACTGGGACGGTTGTTGAAGGCACAGGTGACAGACAAGCAGGAAAGAGGGAGGGAAATAAACCCAACCCAGACAAAAAGACAATTTAAAACATATATATATATTTATCACAATAAGAAAATAAATACATTTACAATTTTCTTGCAAAAAATTTAATTTGATTTGACTGAAATAAATAAATAATTGTTTCTTAATCTATATATTTTTGATTGAACAAAGTCTGTGCGAATGCATGAAATCCACTGGAAATCAGGATTTGCAGTCAGTAAATACCCAAACACAGTAAGCCCATGGTGTAAGACAAGCCACGACGGAAGATGTGGGCAACAAAGGCCATCTTTTAAAGTCGCGAGTGCTTTTCTGCACGTTAGTTTGCTATTCGGCCCATCGTGCATGTGCTGACTCTCAGAGACCGATCTCATGCGTCCCCCTCTACATCGTCCTGCTAAGATTTTCCCTTTGATGAAGTGATTATTTTTTGAGACATTACTTCACCAACGATCTGCATCCTTGTCAGTAAAATGGTGAATTTGGCAATGAGGTTAAATGTGATTGAATAAAAAAAACGAGGGGATAATGTTTAACAGAATAACGACGAAGCTGGGGGCATACTGGATCAGCAGTCCATTGCCTGAACCTCTCAGTCAACTTGTCTCCTATTAACTGCAAAGTCAGACATCCATCCCCTACTTTTTGCATTGAAACAGAAATAATGTGCACGAAAGTCTACTTCACCGCTGGTTTTGCCTGTGCGACCAGATCGACAGTGATGAA